>NC_080546.1:0-23419 GCF_028640845.1 Ahaetulla prasina | reverse complement strand
TTTGGGCACAGAAAGGAAGAGGCGGGATAGGATTGAAAAATTTATATTTTAAATGGGAGTCATAAAATAATGTCATGGAATGTGAAGGGTACAGGAATCAGATTAAAAGAAGAAGATTGGAATTTAAGATTAAAAGATTTACCAGATATTTTATTTTACAAGAAACCCATCAGAAATCTGAAGATTCAAATAGAATGTATATAAAAGGTATGCAAATATATGAAAAGCATTTGGAACTTCAAAAGCCAGAGGAGTTGCAACATGATATCAGATAGGGTGTATTTTGAAAACATCAGGTAATTTTGGATGAGGATGGAAGATATGTAATAATTGTTGGAAATCTTAATGAGGAAAAAGTGACACTTGTTAATTTATATTTACCAAATGAGAAACAAAGAGAATTTCTTGAAAAATAACAAAATTTTGGAGAATGAAATGTAGGAAAAGTAATTGTGGCTGGGGATTTTAATTTAATCAGAGATAAAATAGTGTGTGTGTGTGTCAGTTGTGTGTGTGTAAAGTGTGAAAGTTGGTTTTTGAGCTTTTTGTGGCTGTGTGAAGTGCAGCTGCTTTTACACTGTGTGTGAGTCAGTTGTGTTGTGTTGTGTTTGTGTAAAGTGTGAAAGTTGGGTTTTGGTACCTCTTATTGTTTTTTATACTTTATTATTTTTATTATTTATTGTTATTGGCCACGCCCAGCCAGCCATCTGACCACCAAGCCATGCCCACCAATTAAGCCACACCCGTAGGTGTGGTACAGAACCGGTAGGGAAAATTTTTAGATTTCACCCCTGGACTACAGTGCAAGAACATGTTGCCGAAGCCAGACTGTTTTTTGCGGTTCACACTTCAGGATTACTTGTTTATTTTTATCCTGCTTTTATCATTTTTTATAAATAACTTGAGGCAGAGAAGATACCTAATACTACTTCCTTCTCCTATTTTCACCACAACCACAGCCTTGAGAGATGGGCTTGGCTTAGTCACCCAGTGGGCTTTCATGTCTCCTGGTTTCTAGCCTAGTGCTTTAACCATTATCTTAACCACTTAATCTGTAACATGGTTTGTTAGGATTTAAGTTACTGTTATATTTTTTCTAGTGAATTTTTAAATTATTTTGGGTCCTTCTTAGTTGCTGTAAATATTGCAAGTCTGGTTTATTTTAATAGCAGCACTTCTTATAATTTGACAAATAAATTCATGCCCCACAGAGGACTGCTGCTCGATTATTTTGTCTCCCCAGCAATTTAAGAACAACAGCACCTGGTTCTTGGCCAATACAAGCTTGGCCGACCCTGATTTGTGAGAAGGTCTCTTGGCTGCATAGATCCCAGGGGGCTTCTGACAAAAATAAAGCAGTGGCTATTCAGAGTCCAATTATAAATATTATAAATTATAAACATGACAAAGTAATGCTGCGGTAATAAGGCGCATCCTGGGAGCACATCAGTGGCCTCTGCTCAGTTGTTTTCATAATTGGCCACATTAAAAAAATAGGTGAGTTTTGAGACTGTGCCCATATCTTAATTTCTTTAGCAAAGTTATATACCATCCCACTCCAATAGCTGGCATTGAGTACACTGAGATCATAAAATATGGAAGGAATGCCAGAAGAAGGCCACAGCAAAATCATCCTCCTGCTCCATGACACAAAGTGAGGTTGGCTGCCATGGGAGACTTCTGTGCTTCTTCACACTTGGCGTATTCCTGGAGGAACCTTCAATAGCTTAACGCCTCTGCTCTGCTCGGGGCTGCACCGAAGCCCTCCTTCTGAGCCTCCTCCTGACCCACTTCCTTCTCGGGAAGGCCGAAAAAGCTCCGGGGAAACAAATGCCACAGGAAAATGTGAAAAACAACAAGCCACTAAGTGGGGCAGGAGTGGTGCGGCACCTCCACAAATGCTTAGTCTTTGGCTGGGTCTTTTGGGAGTTGCAGACTATCTTTAAGGCTAACTCACAAAGAGCAGATTGCAACAAATTCAGCCACAAGTCTACTTGACACCCAGACTCGCTTGATAGTGGGATGGGAATAATATAATTTTAATAAATAAATAATAAACGTGGAGGTTACTTACTAGCAGCCTGGCTAACATTGCCTGTTGTCTACGGGACACTGGGGTGGGGCAACTGCAGGAGCTGGGGAAGATCCCCTCTTGCTCTTGAAATCTAAACCTTAGGAAAGAGATGGAACGATTTGCACAACGGAAATGAAAGCCGAGGTATTGATATTTTTTTTAAAAAAAGATTAGGACCCAAATAGGAATAAACGACAGCAATATTCACAAGAGGAGGAGCCGCGAAGGCGGGGGTGGGGGTGGGGCTCACCTTTATTCCAGAACGGGGCCTCAAAGCTTGTTCCGCTGGGGGAGTCCAGGCAAACCGTGGCAGCAACTTCTGCCTTGCAGAAGCGATGGACACTACAGGCCCACCTTCCAATGGCTCATAAAGGGACTACATTGAAAACTGCTGATCCTATAGAAACACGCGGTGTGATTCTGAGGCAGAACACAAAAAGGATACTCTGTTCTACTCAGGACCCTTTTCTTCCTTGAGCGTGGGGGAACGGCCTCTCGAAATTGGCAGCGGGGCACTGAGGGCAGCCTGGGCAACAGGCGCCCAAGCATTCAACCCGCTCCCCGCAGCGCTGCTCTGAAACGGCGAGGTAACTGTAGACCGCAGAGCCCCGACCGCGCCGCACAAATCTTCAGAGCGCCTCTTTCCGAAAGAGCCCGGCGAGCACTTCCTTCCGCAGGTCCCGCGAGGGACAGCCGAGCCGGGGGGGGGCGGGGGGCGGCAGAAGAGTTTTGCGCCTCCGGCCCCGGTCTCCTGCCCCGTTGGCCTCCTCCAGGACGCGTGGGGCGTCAATTCGGCCGGGTGCAATCCCCGCGCCCTCTGGGGTTTGGCTGGGGTCCCGGCCCTCTTTACCCCATCAAGCTGGAATAAGCGCCAATGGGAGAGGACTGGCCAACATCCCCACTTCTCATGAGCTGCGAGGCAGTGCTCGAACTTTGCCGAAGATGGCGCCTGGCAAGAAGGAAGATAGATGCGATCCATCGGGCAGTTCGGGATTGGCGCCGTTTCAGCGTCTGAAATATATGTCACATTGCGAGGCCCCGACCTGGCCTAAGCTGGCAGGAGGAGGGGGAGAGGGGCTGTCTATCCAGCCAGAGCCGAACCGCTAGTCACAGCTCTTCCCCACCGCCATTTCCCCGCCCGAAGATGGGTCACGAGGGGGAGGAAAAACAAGGATGTGGAGGGTGGGGGAGGATAACTCCATTCTGGCCTTTGTCAGGGATCGGGCAAAACCATTGACCCCCCCAGGATGCCCAAGAGCCGTCAGTCCCACTGGGCCGGTCTGCGGTTGCCCCCTTCGTTCACGGCGTCTCGGGCCTCAGGTACAGCAGACCAAAATCTCCACACATTTCCGCCACTCCCGCCCCCACAGCAGCTGAATTGGCGCTGTGGGATTTGTCCGTGCAGGAAAGTTGTCATCTATGCGACACTCCCCCTCCCCATTCCCAGGGTGGCGGTGGCCTCCGCCCGTTCCTAATCGCTCATGAAAACGGCCCATCTATCACTGCACGCGGGATGAAAGGCTCCGGCCTGGAGATGCGAACGAACCCAAACAGAGTGACAGCTGAGTTTAAGCCGCCGCCGGCCTGGGACAAACATCTTGGCGGGCGAGAATCGCTACCGAAACCGAGGCGAGAGGCTAGATGCCGGGCCCGGCCTGGTCGTCCGAGCTTGTCCGGATGATCTTTGGCCTAAACGCGGGGAGCCGCCTTGTCAGTGTCCTACCAGGGCTGGAGTCTTTCTGGGCGGCGCTGAGATGGAGCCCCTTCGGCGTTTCTCCGTCAGCCGGCGGGCCGATATCTCCCCAAGCGGCGGTGGAGAACGGCTGTCTTCTTGGGCCCGGTGGCGGGGGGGAGAAAGGGCCCTGGTCCTCACACATTTGTTGGGGAAGGGCCGGCAGCAGCAGCTCGGAGCTCCCGCCGGAATCTGTCTCGGCAAAAGGAGAAGAATTCGGTCCGGTCTTCCAGGCGGAGCAAAACTTCGAGCAGAGGCTCGTTTTCTAGTCCTGTCCCCCACTCCTCCGAAAGCTTCAGGGGCCAAGCAAAGGAGGGAGGCGAGGACAGCGGACCGGCGGCCTTTGGCTTTCTCGCAGCGAATCGTGCAGATAGCTGAGGGCACCTTGAGACGAGAGCGACGCAGAGGCTGGGCGTCGGGGAAACCGTCTGGGAAACGTGGAGCTGTCTTGAAACTCAGTACGGCATTTAGGCTGGAGCACAGCGGTTTAGCTGCGAGGGACCGAGGCCGCCGCAGTCCTCTTGCTCTTTCTCCCGGGGCCCAGAGGCGCCTCGGCCTTCAGGATTTCTCTCGCCGGTCTCCGCACTTTGGACAGAGCGCTGCGCTTGTGGGATAGAGAGCAGAGCAGAGCAGGAGGCTGGCGCCCTGAAGTTAGGCCGGAAGCCGGGAAGCCTCGGCTTGTCTTGCAAATGGTAGAGGGGAAAAATCGGACCAAACCCGAAGCCGATGCCTGACTAGGACGGTGTAGAACCCTAGTAGGACCTCTCGGGCACTAGAAATTGGAGAACACACACGTACAAATGACATGTGCGTTCCACTCTTCCCTTCCGTTCTTTGCAGTCGGGACAGCAGCTGCGGAGTTTTCGGGCTTTGTAGATGACTCTTCAAGAGGGGGGGCGCCCCTCTCGCCGTCCCTGCACGGATCTCGTCTCTACGTGTTCAAAGGGAGCAAAGCCTTTTCTAGAAGATAGAGGGGGGAGGGGCAGAGGAGGATCTGGTGGACCCGCAGGCCTGTTCGCTCTCCTGCTACGTGATTGGGATTGGGAGTCGGAAAAATGTGGGCGGGCGATGGCCATTGGTACACTGTCCTGAGCCGGTCTTGCCCTGTTCTGGTGTAGCGAAGGGCAATGCAGCTTCCATTTAGTGGGAGCTTTGGAGAAAGGGCGCCTGTGTCTCTTAATTGCCCGCTTCTCCCTTGGGCAGTCGAAGGAGGAAAGGTCCCTTCTCCCACCCCGAGTTAGCGGCCCAAGCTCCATTGGCTCGAAGGACCGGAGGGAGAGGGTGCCTCTGGCCTGGAGAGGGCCTGGCTGAGGGCCGCGGGCCCACGTACAAATTTCCGCCTGCTGTCGACTGCCCTGCTCCCTCCCGACGGTTCTCCAGCCTGCCAGAGCCCTGCCTTCCCTGCTCCCGGAAGACACGGCCTCTCTGCAGCTGGCCGGGGAGGGCATCGGCAAGGGAAGAGGTTTACAAGCTTGCGGGATCATGGAGCTATTTGTCTGAGGTTTTTATGGCCTGCCGGGACGGTGAAATCCAAAACCTGCCCAAGAATCCTGCGCTGCGGGTCTTAATCACTCCCAGACGCGGCGCTTTTATGGGCCATTTAGAGCAAGGGAACCCATAAAACTGCAGGCAAGCAAGAGCCCGGAGCAGGGGAGGAACACGGGGTGTCGCCTCCGGTGGGATGGGGTGCCCAAGAGGCCCCTTCCTCGGGAGGCTGACCTGGTCTCACCACCGAAGAGCTCCCGAGCTGCTCAGGCGGCCTTCAGCTTCAGGCAGGCGGCCGGGGGACTTTGAAGAGCTCTTTATGGCGGGGGGAGTCGCCTTTATGAGTCTCTTTTAGTAGGATATTGCACGTCTGCGATGCATTAGCAGTGGCGCGAGGAGGGAGGGCTCAGCGCCCTGCTTGGCCACAGGCTGCGAGGCTAACCAGGCAAGGAGGGCCTGATCCACGCGAACCTGAGCAGCGCCGGTGCCGGCCGAGTCTTTGGCCTGGCCCTAAAGCAGCGCAAGAGCGGTTCTGCCGAAAGGCTGCAAGGAAGGAACAGCGCGAGGTTCCCGAACGGGCAGCGCAAGGAGGAAACCGAAAATAGCAGCAGGGCCTAGACAAATGTGCGGCCTGGGACCTTTCCTCAGTGCGTCCGGGATCTGCCAGAGCAAGAGCTGAGATTCCGGTGGAGAGGCGAGTTAACGGAGCCTGCTGGGGAAGGAGCGGGAGCAGGGGATCGCAACGGGACCCTCTGACTCGGCCTCAGGAGAAGAAACAACGGCGCGGCTAAAAATAACAAAAATTAAACTAGCGGGTGGGGGGAGCCAATGACTGACCCTTGGGCAACAAGCGGAGTTCCCGGTGCGGCCCTGAAAGGCTGGAGCCAGAGAGGCGTTTCTGTCTGCTTCACTCCCGCACCGATCCCCGATCGAGACAGAGGAAACCGTTGGGAACTGAACCGGATCTCTCCGACGCCAAGCGACTCCTTTGCAAGGTCGGCCGATAGACAGGGCTGGAAGGCTGTCACACAGGGCCCCAGAACAACGGCGTGCCCGTTCCGATACCTCCTGCAAAGAAAGGGAGGGAGAAAGGGGGCTTCGCCGCTGCAGGCTAAGGGCATTAGGAATGGCCTCCGCCACTCCAGCAGAGCTAAAGACTTGGGTCGGGCGGGGACGCGAGCTGCCAAGTCTCAGGGCCTTCCTCCGGGAACGGGACTTGGCGCTGGCCTCACCGAGAGAATTGTGGTCGTTGAGAGACCCGGAGAAGGTAGCCCGTTCCCTGGAAGAGTGGGAGGGAGGGAAGAGGTGCCGATCCGCCGGCTCTCGCGGGACTGTCGGGATAAGCAAAGTCCGCATGGAAGGCGTTACCTGGACGGCCGAAGGGGTCTTGTTCCACGCCAGTGCAGTGAACCACGCCAGTGCAGCTTGGAGCTACGAAGCGGTGGTTCCTTCGAGAGCGATGAGGCGGTGGCCTGAGAGTGACGGACGCCTAATGGTCACGGTGGCCTGAAGAACGGCGAGGCGGCGGCCTGAGAAGCGGGGATCCCTTTCCCTTCCCGCCCCCGGTCCCCCGCGCCTCCCCCCCTCAGGCTCAGGAACCTTTCTAACACTTCGCATCTGGCTCCTCCTACGCCGTGCCCAGCCGATGGCCCAGCCTGTGCGCCTTTAAGGCTCTAGCGCCCGAGTGGGCTTGGTTGCGACTGTACGGGCTCGCCAACAGCGAGAAGCGCAGAAGACCCGACGGGCGCCCCCCCCCCACAACAGAGGCGGCCCAGAAGGGGGATGGGCGGGGGCATTGTGCCACTCTGAAGGCCTAGGCCGGTGTCGAGGGCCGCTTAGCACCATCCAGGGCTAACGCGCCTGGTTTCTTGAGGCCCGAGGGCAGCCTCGTAATGACCCGCAGGGGGTGCTGAATCCTCGCCCGGCCCGCTCTGGCGCTTGGGACAAGCCGGGGCCTTTCCTTCCCCCTTCCCTCCCTCCGTACCCCGGCAATGACATCCGCGAAGGAAGCGAAGGCTGTTCCCGCGCTGCCGCAGCCGGGGGCAGCAGAAGAGAGTCGCCGGAGCCCCCTGGATCACCTCCCTCCCCCTGCCAATTCCAGCAAACCTCTCACACCCTTTAGCATCGAAGACATTCTCAGCAAACCTTCCGGGCACAAAGCCCCTGCCGCCCGCCTGCTGGAAAAGGTTGCCGGCTCAGCTGGAACCCCGCGGAACGGTGTGCCAGCTCCCGACTCTCCACTCTGCGCCCTGGAAGAGCTGGCTAGCAAGACGTTCCAGGGGCTGGAACTCAACGTGCTTCAGGCGGCTGAAGGTAAGGGCGGTTGACCACCGGAAGGAGGGTGGGCAGAACCGGAGGGGCCAGGCCGCTAGTTCCGCTCCCTGCTTGCTCTGCGGGAATCTGGGGGTCACTTGCTTGCAAAGGGGTTGAGAGCGTGAAGGAAGCAGGGCTACTTCCACCTTGCAGTGCCCTGGAATACCCCATCGCGGCAGCGCTGAGTGTGGAGAAGAAGCGTAGGGTTCTCGCCCGTCGCCCCACTAATGATTTGTGGCCGCAGAATTTCTCCCACGCCACAATCCACAAAAACAGCCCGGGTGGCGCCTTCATTCCTGCTCTAAGCCCAGCTGGTAGCCCGGGAATTTCCTCGTTCGACTGAACCCCAGAAGCTCTGCCTGCTCCGACGATATTCTGCTCCAAACTTCCCAGGGGAGCTCCGCGGGTGGCGGGCCGGCAGCAAAGCGCTGTCGCAATTGTTTCCGAGCTCCTACCAGGCCGTTTTCTCCGCTCCCGCTGGGCGACCAAAAACAGGCGTGTTAAGGTCCAATTTTAGCGGGAGTATCCGATAATCCAAGCCGCCGAACTCAGATGCAAGTCCCGCTATGCACTGAAGCTGGCCTCCCTTGCTTCCCACGGCCACCCCCTTCCGATCCTCCGCCCGGCGTCTTCAAGAACCCCAATTCTTTGTTACCACATCCAGGGAATGCTTGGAACTTGAAGGCCTAGCGATCCACACCCAGCTCAACAAATCCGTCCGGTATCAACCGGTCCTTCCCACTCGGTGGGAAACTTTTAGCCAGAATCTGCATCCACTGCATCCAAATCTTTTTGTTTCCCAAAACAATTTTCCATCTGAATCTCAGTTTTAAAATGTTTATTTAAATTGTCTATCCTGACTGTATTTTTTTAAAAAAACCTGATGTTGGTTTCATTTAAAATCATCATCGCAATTATTTTAATAATAAATATTTGGTATTTTAATTTAATAACTAATATTTCAGAACTTTTGGAAATGGTCGATATACAATTTAAGATAATAAAACAAAATAATTAACAGCACCGTGCTCAGAATTTGGGCAGTCAAATTGAAAGATTTCTCCCTGCAAAATCTCCTTCCCAAAATGAAATTGCAACTGTGAGCTACATGAGATTACTGAAGAGTAACTATAATTATTATAATCATAATAGTATTATTATATACAAGTACAATTATATTTTTATTACATTTTTGCACCAATGCAGTTTACAATTTTTTATTACGGTCTTATTTTATTATATATTAAAATATAATACACAAACACATCTAATCTTAAGAATTTATTACACATCATTATTTATCTTAAATTGTTTCCCCTTTTTCTATCAGAATTTTTTAGCCATTTCAAGAAACCCTTATTTCCGTACTAAAACAAGGAATATTTTACACTCCTCTTCTTCCCTGCTCTGCTTTTATAATTATTTAGCCTTCGGCTATTTTTTTCAAAAGTGCAAATTGAAAAATGCCTCCCAAATTAATTCCTGCGCTCAGTTTTGTTGAAAAAGGGGCAGGCAAGGTCAGCTGATTTGCGCTTCTTTTCATCAATCAAATCAGTTGATTGCTTTAATTTCAGGCTTATTGTAAAGATCTTTGTTTTTTCATTAGGCGCTACTGAAACGCAGTCTTGGACGGTGTTTCTGCATTTCTTCTACCTAGAAATGGCTAGAAACTAGAAGGCACAAAAAACAACTTCTATTAGTGGAGAATCCAACATTTCAGACACGGGTCAGGAGGTTGAGAAAAATTCGGCAGGAGAGGCCAGCCCTTCCAGTCCTTTATGTTCAGAGCAAGTGCGGGATTCGCAAAACAAGGAAATCAGAGAGAGCAAATCGCTGCCGGTCGGTCTGAATCCTGCTTTGAAATTTTGGAGAGCGTTTTGTCATATTCTACAATCAATTTCTAGGCGTTCTTAACACATCCAGGACAGGCTTAACCCCTGCGGACCCCTAACTCCGCACTCCGGACTAACCCCCCTTTTTCTGCCCCTCCCGGCTGGAGGATCGGGTTCTGAGGGACCGGCGACAAAAACATTTGCCCGGCGGGGGCGGAGGGACCCTGCCAAGCTGTAAGGCCTGGGACGGCTTTGATCCCTTCCTCTGAAAGGTGGGAGAGATCAGTGGATAGATTCAAGGGATTCTCGCCAGGTCCGCTTCCGAAGGAGCTGCTGCCTTCTACGAACGCCTGTGCCTGCCCGAGGTTTTCACCCGAGGCCTTCGAGTCCCTGCCAGGAAGGGGAGGCTGCAATTAAGACATGAATTTCCGCGGGGGGGGGGGCGGGGGCGGGCAAGAGCCTCTTCGCCCTCCTCCCCAAACCAAAGACAAGGATTACCCTTCCTTTTCGGGCCTAGGTTTGGCTCCAAATGTTCGCATCGAGATCGCTCCCGCCATGCAATATCGGAGGAGATGCGCGGAAGGGGCCTTTCCTGCGCTCCCGAAAAGGGGTTTCGTTTTGAAACAGGAAAGAATTGTAGTCTTCAGTGGGGTGCTTTGCAGACGGGAGCGGGCTCCGGAGAGGCGCACCAGGGACCTTCTTTCCCTTTCTCCTGACGCCCGAAGGCCTCCACACCAGGAGCGCAGGAGTGCTGTGATGGTGCTTTTTCTTTCTTGCCCAGGTGCCCCCCCCCCACAGTTACATACACAACAGGAGGGTGACTTTCGCTCCGGGAGACGATGCCCGCAGTGGGCCGGGCTTGGTTTGGACGGAGAAGGAGGAGGGAGGGGGAGGAGAGGCAGCTGGTCTGGGCACTCCAGCGCCCTTCTGAGTCCCCGCTCGGCTTGCCTTGGCCCTGGCGCGGCCGAGAGCGCGGGCAAATTGACCAGTCAGCCGGCCTAGTAACCTGACACAACGACGACTTCTTCTTGCCTTTCATGCAGGCCGGGACCAGTTTGGCGCCTTCGGGCCGCGCCCTCCGTCCAAAAAGCGGCGCAAGTCGCGCACGGCCTTCACCAACCACCAGATCTACGAGCTGGAGAAGCGCTTCCTCTACCAGAAGTATCTGTCTCCCGCCGACCGAGACCACATCGCGGCGCAGCTGGGTCTGAGCAACGCGCAGGTGATCACCTGGTTCCAGAACCGCCGCGCCAAACTGAAACGAGACCTGGAGGAGATGAAGGCCGACGTGGAATCGCTAAAGAAGTTGCCCCCCGCAGCCCTGAAGAAGCTGGCCAGCATGCCCGAGCTGGAGCCCCCGGGAGTCTCCGGACCTGCTCGAGCCCGCGGGGGCAACCTCTCCCGGACGTCGCCCCCGCCCTCACCCAGCGCCTCACGTCACACCACGGACCCTTTCTCCGACGGCGAAGAAGAGGAGGAGGAGGAGGA
Source organism: Ahaetulla prasina (assembly GCF_028640845.1). Classification (NCBI taxonomy): domain Eukaryota; kingdom Metazoa; phylum Chordata; class Lepidosauria; order Squamata; family Colubridae; genus Ahaetulla; species Ahaetulla prasina. The sequence continues at coordinate 12,495 of NC_080546.1, read as the reverse complement.
AGAGATCGACGTGGGAGACTGAGGGCCGGTGAGGGGGCGATACGGGAGGGAGAATTGCCCCCTCCAGCTGCCGCCTTCCCCCTTCTTGCCTCTGAATAGCAAGGCCGCTTGAGGAGTACAAGACTGGGCTACAAAACCGTTCCTATCGCCCGTGCCTCCCCCGGACTGCATCTGGCCCTCCTGGATTCCCGCAGCCTCGTCCCCCAACCGCCATGCAAGGCACCTTAAGCGCTCCTCCCATTCCTGATCCGCAATTCCGCATGTGCTGAACGATCGCCAGGCTCCCTCCCGCAATCTTCCTCCGCTCCTCCTCCGGCCCCTTTTTGGGGAGGTTTTGGTGCAATTTTTAAAAGTTTAATTTTATTGTTGTTGTTATTGTTATTATTTTTCCAGCGCCCCATTGCCCCTATGGCCTCGGCTATTTTATTTGTGAGTTCGTGTCCTTCCTTGGGTGAGGCGCCACTGGGGCACCTGCGGAGCAGGAGAGCGGGTGACATGCAGCAGATGGCGGGCCGAGCTAGAGTAGCCGCTCGCGTCCTTTCGGAGCCGTGGTGAGGCTCGAGAGATCTGAAGCCGGCATCGCTGGGCCTGCAACCTGGCCTACCGAGACCGCCATGAGACCCCTCCAGGAACTGATGGCAACCCGGCCTTCTGCACCTCCGCCGCTGCTTCTCCCCCATTTTTCGGTCGCGTGTGCTTGTACATATTTGGAATAAAAGGACGTACTTGATGCCAAACCCGCTTCCAGCATTTGTGTGCTGACGGGGGAAGTCCGGGGGGGGGGGAGCCGAAAAACTAGTTAAAGTTGAGGTGCTACAAGAGTCGTAGAAATGGCAGAGGCCAGAAGCACGCCGTTGGGGAGTGGCTGGGGGATAGGGGCCCGACTCTTTCTTGGTGTTGGTAGAGGAAAGGTCTGGAATCTCGTCTGGCTCAGCTGGACGGGCTCAAAGCCATCGGAGAGAAGGTCTCGGAGATCTTTGCGATCTCAGGGTTGGCCTGGATCCCTGCTGGGGGTTTGCAGGCAGAAAGCCGTTCGAACTGAAGCAGCCTCGGAGGAAGCCAAACGACCGGGGCGGGGAGGGCTCCTAATGAAGAAAAATGGAGCAGAGCCGAGGCCCCGACAGAAGCTGAGCGGGCGGGGCTCCTCTCCCGCTCCTCCCCGCAGCGCCTTCACCCAGAACAATTCAATTAGCCGCTGGGAGCCGCTTCTGCCATCTGCTCTGCCGGTGAAAGAGAGCCTGCCCCACCAAAGGACGGAGCAGGCAGGAGCGACGACCCAAATTGCTGGTGGACTCCCCCAGGAGAGGTGGGGTCGTGAACTAGACGCTCGGCAACCTGAGGTGCCACAAGCCGGGAGCCAGGCAGCCTCAACCCCGGAACGCACGATCCTACTCCGCGAAGGCAAGCCCCAAAGGTCCGCTGGTTCGCCCCACTTGTTCCCCTCCACAACTGGATCGCCAAGGACCCCGCGGGGCTTCGGGACCGGCGGCGTTTGCGAGGGGGGAGGCTGGATGGGACGGGCTTCCGGCAAGTCAGGGCTAGACAGCGGAGATGAGGGTGGGGGAGCTGCGGCACCCGTGCTCGTGACCTGGCTGGCAGAAGGGCTGCACTGGAAGCCCCATTCCCCCGTTTCCCACGGAGGGTTGCCAGAGGGGGTCGGCTGAAATCGAAAGGAATGCCTGGAGGGGAGGGCTGGAGGAACGGCTAAGCTGACTCAAAACCAAACCCCGGCACCGCCAGCAGGCAGCTCCCTGGTTCTCGTCGTCCCAAAGCAGGAGGCCCAGCGGCGAGGAGAATCCCCAGGGAAAAGCAGCGGAAGCCTTTCTGGGCAACCCTCCGCCAGAAGGACAGGGGCAGGCGAGGGTCGGCTTCCAAACGCCGGATTTCCTGAAGAAAAAGTCCGGCACAAGCAGCCGGAGCGGAACTCCTCCCTTCCTGGGAGAGGGAAGACCGCGGCGAAACAAAGCGAGGCCGGACGACGAGCAAGAGAATTGGGGGGTGGGGATGGGGGTGGGGTGGGATGGGGGCTTCCCTTCATCTGGAAGGCCCGCACCAACGGCTCGGTTCGCCTGTCCAGACAATCGACCCGCTCAGAGAGGTTGCAAAGCTAGAAGGCAGGCAAAGTCGCTTGCTCAGTCTGGATCACGAAAAAATAGAAATAGCAAAGCTGAATAGTCTGAAATAATTCGAATTGTACGGCCAAGGGAAGCGCCCCGTTTCTCTACCCAGAACTGCCGGGGGAGAATCTGCACAAGCCAGACACAAAGGGAGGCCCGGGCCGCCTCTTCTTCGAGGCGGCTGCCTGGCCTTCCTCGACCTTCAGGGCGCCTGGGGACAGCACATCAGCAGCCCGGGGTCCTCCGGCCAGGAGTCTTCTTCCGGCTGCGAGGTGGGGGTTGTGGAGCAGGGTCGAGGCCCTCGGATGCTTATGGAAGCCCCAGAAGAAGAGCGAGGCAGAACAGTGTGGAGAGACCACCTGCCAAAAACTAGAGGAGCTCAACGGGGCAAGTGGGGAGGGAGAAGCCTTTAGGCGTCTCTTTGTTCCACAATGGTTTCGCCCTCAGCAGAAACAAAACGTTCCTCCTTGCAGTCTCCCTGCAAGTAAATGATGTTCATTGAACAGGAATGAGTCTGGCATACACGTGCACGTAGGCATCTGTCCAGGTGCCCTTCCTTTTCCTTAAGGAGGAAGCTTGTCTGAGTCAAGGATGCAAATGGCGTGTGTGTGTGTGTGTGTGTGTGTGTGTGTGTGTGTGTGTGTGTGTGTGTGTGTATGGGGTGAGGGTGGGAGTGCAGCCTTCTTGTGGAACTGCTGGAATGTGGAATGGCGGGACAGCGGTGGGTCTCTGGCAAGTCTTTAGTTGGCTAACAAAGGCACAGAGGCAAAAGCAGGCTAGAAAAAGCTAAATGCTTAAACAAAGATAAAATACTAGAATGGGCTCCTGTGTCCTTCTGCAATGAGAAGGAGATGGATTTTCACAAATTCTCAGAGGGCCAAGCATAACTTCCCAGAGTGTGTGGATGTTCCCTGACCTGGACATCTCACAGGGAAAGGAAAATGGACAGCTTTGGGGAGTGGGCTCCCTTCTCAATTTGGATCCCTCAGACAGTGAAGCCCTAAGTCACAGGGAGGGGGGAGTTGACTTTAAAGTTTTCTATGCAGAGTTAGCCTGGTTAACCAGCTAAGAGCAGCATTTTGCATAACTTGCAACTTCCGCTGGCAATATCAACAGGATACTTGGAGGGCATGAGGAATCAAATGAGTTTAGGAAGGGCTGCAGCCTGGTGAAAGAGGGCAAAATCTTCTCTGAGTGGCTACAGAAGGATGGTGCCCAAATTCCAGGCCTTCTTTCAAGAAGGAGTCTGAAGGCCTCTGAAATCAAGGCCACCTGTTTCTCTACATCCACAATAGAATTTCTCTACATCCACAATAGAATTCTCATTGGGCATTCCAAGGAATTAACTCTTTCACTGGATGGGAGCCCCATTCCAAAACTCCAGGAACCTCTGCCAGTTGATACAGATGTTGAAGAGCACTGAACCAGGTGGGTCCCAAGGGGGACTGGGGGCCAAAAAGGAGCCTGTCACCCTGGATGCTACCTAGACTTAGCCTGGCATTAAGGGCTGCTTAGACATCTGCACAGCAAGACTCCCAGATGGCCAGAATGCCCTCAGTAATGGCATCCCAAACAGGAGTAAAGCCCTACAAAAACAAGAGGTCCCCAGATAGGCACCCCAGGAAGGCAGCTACACTTCACCTGATGTGTGATCCTTAATATGGTCTAGCAAGGGAGGTGGGACTGTGAAGGAGTTAGGGACCCAAAGTCACCCCGGAAGGAAGGGGGATTGTTGCAGGGAGAGACCCACATTAGTCTGCAATGGCCAATGAAGGACGAGGGTATCTTTTCTAAGGGTTACATTTTGTTGAGAAGCTTTGCATTTGGGCAGCAACAGCATTTCTGTTGGGTCTGACCCTTGTCTCCCCAATCCAGGCCCAGCTCACAGCTATCCGGAGTCTTTCCTCAGGAGGGGCCCTTGGCATCCCTTGCGGGATGCTTCCTTGATGCTGTGATAAACGGTACAGGAGGCCTTGTCCTCGATGGAGGAGCTGGGTTGGCTGAAGCACACCCATTGTTTCACCAAGTCTGATCTGGTCACATGACTGATACTAATCCCTTTGTATCAGCTTAAGCAGGAGGAGTGAACTGGAAAAAAATCAAACTGACCTGTCTGATAGGGGCAAAAATATAAGTGCTTGGTTTAAGACTGGAAACCTTTTATGGATTTTTTTACTAAAAGTGAAATGATCATTTGTAGATTCAATGACTGAAAAATATGAGAATTGAATAAAGGGCTGAAGGAGTTTTTGGAACTATTAAGAAGGAGGGGAGATGGTGGGTTTGTTAATGTTTGTTGAAAAGAATGTCAGAAGTCTACTTCAGCCTTTTAAAATCACTTTTTCGTTTTTCTTGCATCATCATTTTTCTTTCTTTTTTCCTTCTCTATTCTGTTCATGAGATTTGTTTTTACCTATGGAAAAAAAAACTTCAATAACTTTTTTTAAAAGAAGGAATGAAGTGGAAAAATCTTGAACTAAATACAATAAGAACAGGCAAGTAAATAGAGTTGGAAGGAACCTCTTCTAATCCAATCCCCTGCTCAAGCAGGAAACCATTTCGGACAAGTGGCTGTCCCATCTCTTTTTAAAAAGCCTCCAGTGTTGGAGCACCCACAACTTCTGGAAGCAAGCCGTTCCACAGACCCATTGTTGTCACTGTCAGGAAATTTCTCCTTAATTTTAGGTTCGTTCGATATCTCTTTAATAAGCATCTATCCATTATTTTTGTTCAGCCCTCAGCTGCTTTGGAGAAGCTCTTCTCTGTGACAGCTCCTCATATATGGGAAGGCTGCTATCGTGTCACCCCTCTTGTGATGTAAAAGGGTTGTCAGAATTGGAGGAGGAAGGAAATCTCCCCGTCAACAGAATCCTCGTTCGAAGGGACGTTGGAGGTCTTCTGGTTCATCCTCAGATGAAGGGTGTCCAACCTCTGCCTGAAATCCTCTAGAACGCCCCCTGGCCGCCCCCACAATCCACAAGTTGGGCTGTTCTGCCGTTTAAGTGATCTTAGGCCAGAAATGCCTCCTGGAAGGACTAGGCTTCCATCGGCTGGTCCTTGCTCAACCCTCAGGCACGCGGACAAGAAATCCATTGCCTCTGCCCTACGGCAGCTCTAAACATTGGAAAGCTGCTACCAGGATCCGGACCTCTCTTGGAGCGCCCGTAGAGGGAGGCCCTGCTGGGCCCACAGAAAGGAGCTCCCTGGTGAGCGTGCAACCCAGAGCCTCCCGGGTCGAGGGCAAGGGCGCTTCGGAAGGAGAAGCCTTCGCGAAGAAGAGCGGTCGCCCGCCCAGTTCCTGCCAAGTGGGAGACCCGCGCCTTACTTGACCACGAGGGGCGAACAAGGGAGACACCCCCCCCCCCAGCGGCCTCCTCTTCTCTGGCCGTTGTAAGAGCATAAGGCTGTCGAGGACCCGGCGGCGAGGGTGAAGCGTGTAGTGAACCGGCGAGGGTGAATCTGCGAGTGCTGTCCGACTAAAAGAAAGCCCAACGCAGACATTTAGTCGTTGCTGTGCCTCCCGGGACCTTAACACCACCCTCGGGCAGAAAACTGACGGGCAGCTCGGAAGACGAGCTGGAAGAGCGAAGCCCTCTGTCCGCCGCGGCCGAAATGCTCCTGGTCCGCAGTGCCTTTCCCCAACGCCCGAGTGAGCCAGTGTCCCGGAAAGGCGCCCTCCGCAAGAGCCCTGGGGTGGGAGTGAAGGGCGCGGGCACCGCTGCCTTCAACGTTGGGGAACCGGCCGCCTCGGGGGGCCTCGGAAGGGCGTCCGGTCAGCAGTGTGACAGTCGCTCGAGCGGCATCGGCGGGGGTGGGGGAGAACACCCCATCGGCTGCCGACCGAACCGCCCCGCGGCTCCGCTCTCAGCCCGGCTCCTTGTCCAATTTTCCGCTTGATTAGCTGTCTGGCTGCTTCCTGACACCCTCCGTGGTTGGTATTAATTTCCTCTAACTGGTGATTAATTACTCTTCCCGTGCCTCCGTCATGTGCATTTTAATCCAATTCTCTTGGTAGCGGGAGAGTGGCAGGGAGAGTCTCCAGCCCCCTCACCTGGCGACTCCCGGGAAGCACGACCCAACTACACTTACCTCCATGGGGGCACCTTCTTTCTCCCCCTCCTCCCTGCCTGATGCTCCCTAGGGGCAGCAGAGGGAGGATGCCCCCCCCACCGTAGTGAAGTAGATGAAATAAATAGAAGGCTGCCCTCCCCCATCTTTTGAGGGGATCAGGCCCAACGCATCAAGCCCTGGCTGACCTCCCCGCCCCCAAGGAGCCCATCTGAGCCAGAGAAGCTGCCTCACCTGCCACAGCCAAGGCAGCCCTACCTAGGGAATTGCCGCCTAGGGAAGCCCAACCTTCCCTTCTCCATCTGCCCTCCTGAAAGGCCAGTTTTGCCCAACCTCAGAAATAATCCCAGGTAGGTCAGAGATTGATGATGCCCCATTCTCTAAAGATGGATGATGCCCTGTTCTCCAAAGTGGCCAGCCTTGCAGGCCTCAACTGCCACAAAGCCTTTGCTTTCATCATTTCCCACTCTTCCTTGGAAGGAAGGTGCCCAATGATCCTTGCAATAAATGGGGTTCTCCTCCTCCAAGCAGAATCCAGGCAGTTTAGGGTGTCAGCAGTGGGATCGAGTGACCTGCTTTGGTCAAGTCTGGCCAGGACCCAGGGGATCCTTTGCATCCCTTCCTCCCTTGAACCAGCCTACACAGGACCAAGTAGAGTAGGGAGAGTTGTGCAGGGTTTAGGTGGTCAACAGGATAGCTTTATGTACCAAGGTTGTTGGTGCATGGTTTAAGTGGTGATTGCTGGCCCCGATGCTCATTTTCCTAGGGAGGCCTGCTGAGAGTTCCAGACAGATTGGCTGGTCAGTCCTTTATCTAAGTGGGATGCAGCAAGTGGGGTGGGAGGGCAGGTAGGAAGGGAAGAAGCCAAAGCTAGAATTGTATCTCGACAGTAAATCATGGAAGCCATGGTTGTATCCAGTCTAAGAAAGAGAAGGACCAAGGGTGACATGATAGCAGTCTTCCAATATTTGAGGGGCTGCCAGAGAGAGGAGGGGGTAAACCTAATGACACCAGGATCAAAAGTAACAGGGGGGAACTTATTAAAGAGAGATCTAACCTAGAACTAAGGAGAAATTTCTTGATGATGAAAACAATTCATCTGGTATCTAGACGCTGTGGGTGCTTCAACACTGTAGATTTCTAAGAAATGAATGGCGGAGGGTCTCCTGCTTGATTAAGGGGTTGGACTACAAGACCAAGGCCCCTTCCAACTCTGTTGTATAGTTACAGTTCCTGCTTCCTGGGCCAAAATAGAATAATTTGACCCAGGTACTCTGCAAGTATGTTGTTACCTATGCATCTGCCTCTTGCCCTGTGCAGCTGCAGCTGAGGCTTCCTCAGGATTTCTTAGAAAGGGGAAGAGACGCTATCTCTTGGGCTTCACCCTTCACTCAAACACACACACACACACACACACAGAGCATGGATTTGGTCTATTTGTCTTTGTGAACAATGAGGCACAGCCACCCACAAGGAATTCCACACCCCCACCCAAGGCCATGTAGAAAAGCCTTGTGTGTGCACATGTGCTTCATGCTCACATTCCCCCCACTTCTCTCTGGATCTACGTGGGCGCTCAGGTGTTTCCCTTCTCCTCAGCTCTTCTAAATAGAAGTCTGGACATAAGATTTCTTTTTAAAGGATATTGTGAGATAAACTGCCATATAAATTTGATATATATAAATAAATTTTTAAAAATTTATTTACAATTTAAAAATAGACTTTAGAAACCTTTACCCATAACCTTGGATTGTCCCAGGTCACTGATTCTACAGCTACTACTCAAGCTGAAAATGTAAATGACCAGGGGATAATAAAGAAATAAAATTCCATCTCCTGAAGTCAGGCCGAACTATCCGATTTCAGCTGAATTGACAGAGAAATATGTTTGCCAATTCCCCCGCACCCACACCGCCTCCCCCAAACGCCATCAGAAACCAGCCATGCAGTAAAGCAAATTGACTAAATACAGACTGAGCATAGTGACAGGGGCTGAATCGGCCTAGTCCAAATCTCACATCGCGGGGGGCCATCAGATAAGAGATTCTGCAGCCTTTAAAACCTCCCTTGCTTAAAACAAAATGGGGAAGCCCTCGTGAAAGGGTTACAAGAGCAATCAAAATCACTTTTCAAAATTCATTAAAAAACCAAAAGGAAATGGCGGAAAGCTTGTCTTCCCCTTCAGGCCACGGATGAGGTGGCTCAGGGAAGAGACAGAGACCCCGGCCAGTCTGGGTGAGATGGACGACAGTTGTGGAAAAGCAGCTCTGGAAGACCCAGCAACCCCAGCTGGCAAATGACCCCCAAACAGGTCAGGAGCACTTCTGCCAGCCACAGATTTCCCGCCTCGGTACAGATCCAGCCAACAAAAGGCTGAGGAGCACCAAAGAGAAGGTGTTTCTCTTCTGGTTCTGCCTCTTGTCCCATAGAGAGAAGCCCGCTTTCCTTCTGTAGGTCAGGCCTCCCAGAGCAGGGCTTGGCCCATTACCCCATGCCCTGGCCCGCTGCTCCCTTGGGGACTCAAGACCCCAGGCAGCCTCAGTGTTCCCTGGGATGCTGGCCTTCCTTCCCCAGCTGCCTGAAATCCACATCCTGGGAACGGAAATTCAGATACCTGAAACAGAGACCCATGAAATTGGGGGTGGGAAAGGCATGACCCGTGGAGGAGGGGCTGGTGGCAGCAATGGCAGCTGCTGCCGGGTCAAGCGGCAGGACCCTCCTGCTCCCTCAGCAGCACCAAGAGCCTGTGAGGGCTTGACTGCTCCTTTCCAGGCCTGCTGGGGTGCAAATGGTTCCCTGGAAGGCAGCAGCGGTGTGTGGCGGCTCTTTCAGCAAAGGCTCAGCAGCTCCGGAGGGGATTAGCCGGACAACAAGTGTTCCTGGCCCAGTGCCAGGTGCTAGGGGCAGAAAGATTCCCAGGAGGAGAAGCAGCAAGGCTGGCAGGAGGGCTGGCTGAGGTTAGTTCTGCCAGGGAAGAGTGGAGGGTTCACGGCAAGGAAGACTCAGGAGCAACTGACAGTCTCAAACTGACACAGAAGGAGAAAACACAGCCAAACCACAGAGGAGGAAGGTGGTGGGGGCAGGGCGGACACCACCCCGAGGAGCGGGCGTGAAAGAGGAAGCCACACAGAGGCCCAGAGGAGAGGAGAGGAGAGGCTGAGGGCAGAACCAGTTCCAAGCACAGGAAGGGCAGACTGTGTCTGGGAAGGGAATGATGGGCCCTGTCACCAGGGGAGGGAGGAAGGAAGGACCAGGTGGGTCCAGCTGTGGCTGAAGGGGGCCCACAGAGACAGCCAGCTTCTCACCAAGCCGGGGCCCAGACAGCCACAGCCCATGCGGGGTGGGTGGGTGGGTGAACCAGCACCCTCCACCACAGGGAAACCCTGAAGGGGGAAAAGCCACATCTTTTCATACGTTTATTGTGAACCATATAAAAATAAGGCAACCAACATCAATTCCTGAGCAGGCTGGGGAGACAGGGCTGGGCAGGTGGGCAAGGCCCCTCAATGAAGGCCAAAGAAAAGTCTTCTCTGAGATGTATGTGAGGAAGGCGCCCCAGAGCACAAGAATTTGCGGCTTGGACCCTGCGCTCTGGACTGGCAGCTCCTCATTACAGGAGGGGGCCAAATCTGGAGCAGCCCCGAAAGTAGAGTGGGCCGAGGCAGGCTTCAGAGAAAGGAGATCCTGCTCCCTGGTTTCCTCTGGGGCTGCCTTCAAGAGTCTTCCCCCTCCGCAGCAGGTTCCTTCTAGGAAGGCAGGCAGGGCCCTCCCGCCTGGGCCCCCCAAGGATGTCCATGCAAGCCTTGATGTCTGCCCTCACCCCAGCGCAGTCTTCACGCCCAGGAGAGGCAGTGGGGGGAGGCTGCCTTGGATGGGGGGCATGGTGGCTTGTGCAGGGTGCTTCAGCTGCAGAACGAACTTACGTCCTTCCACTTCCTCCCCCTGGGAGAAAGGTAAGAGGAAGCCACGGTGAGGGAGGCACCCTGAGAAGGCAGGGCTACCGTCTGGAATGCAACCGCCTCAACACAAAGGGCCCGTTGTCCTCTTCCTTCTCTGTCCTTTCCCTACTGGGCACCACAGATTGCGTGAGGAGAGGACCTGACCAGCGAGCCCCATCCCTCCATGCTTCCATAAAGCAGGGCAGCCTCTCCCCAATGGGGAAAGAAAAGCGCCAGAGACCTCCTCTCTGCAGCTCCTCTGAGTGCCTCTTTGGCTGCCTGAACCAGCTTGTCAAGCCAGCCAAGAGGAGAAGCCACTGGTCTTGTCCCGTTCCCCCCACACCCCCCAAGGTTCCCATCAAGGGAGATTCCACAGCTGCCCCGACATCAATGAGGCCGCCCCCACTTTGGCTCTCTGCCTTCTCATCACCTGGGAGCAGAAATGCTAAGGGCCACATCCGGTTCCTTGGCAGGCAGCCCTCCAACCCGCTACCGGCAGCAGTGGGGGTTGGGACCCCAGGAGGCCCAGGCCCTGGGGACCCAGGTGAATATGTGTATCCAACGCTCCCCCCACCCCCGATTCTGACCTCCACCTCAGAGCTAGAGGAGGGAGGGAGGAGTCACACCTGCAGGGCCACCTTCGGCGGCCTCTTTGTGGCTGTAGTTGACGAAGGCACAAGACTTGCGAGGGAGGCACCGGATGGAATCAATGGGTCCAAACCTGCCCCAAACAAAATAGATGCCAAAGTTGGTCTGCCCTGGTGGCCCCCTTACTTCTACGGGATGCCTCCTGGTCACCAGAAGGTGGGAAGAAGCCACAAGCAGAAGCCCCAAAGAGCAGACCAACTTACGGCTGAAAATAGTGAAGCAGAATTTGCTGGGTGATCTTGGATGCCAGGTTCCCCACCCAGACAGCGAACCACTCCCAGCAAGGGAGTACGTCAGTCACCCCCAGGAACAGGAGGCCCACACGAGGCTCCACTGACCACTGGGTCACTCTACCCTCACCCAATTCCAAAGGGATCCTTGCCTCAAGGGTCTGGGGATCCATCTGATTAGCCAACCTGCTCCTGAGCAGCAGCCATTGCGAGGGCAGTGCCAATACCCCCCCCAAAAAAGGAAGAAGCATTGGGAGGGGCTTCCTCTGCCTCCTCCCCCAACCCCAGTCATTGGCAGTTTGGGAGGGGCAGCTCTGGAAGGGGTGTGCTGGCAGACTCTGGGTTGGTGAGCCCTCCTGCGCTCTCTGGATTTGGCAGTGGTGATCCACTTCCCTGCCACATCCTAGACCCAGCTGTGTATTTGACTGAGGGTCCCCTGAGTAGCAGAAATGGCCCAGAAGAGAGACGTGCTGGGGGCTGCCCAGTTAAGAGTCTAAGCAGAGTCAGAAGAGGGAGGGGGCTGTTGAGAACCAACAGCTGAATGGACACAGAGAGATTCTGCCTGGTGGTAAATCAACCATTAACATGCTTAGACCCTGTCCGAATGTTTGGCTGTAATTTTGTTATTTTAGATTCGCTTTTTAAGAGAGCCTGTGTCCCCCACAAGCTGAACCTGGCCTGCTGGGGCTGCCACCTCTGCTCATGTGCAGGAAGAAACCCAAATGTTCCGGTAAGATGCTTCCTCCCCCTTCCCAGGGCTTCCTGCTCCTCACCTGACTGGGGCCTTTGCAGCCAGAGGTGCCAGCAGGGTGGTGGGAACGGCCTGGGCACTGCTGTTTGGCCACCACTGACCCCCTGGCTGCTTTCCTTGACCGGCAGGGAGAAAAAGAATGATGGGTGAGGGCCAGCAATGGTTTGGTCTCTGCACACCCGCCAGGCAGCCATTGTCCACCCTGTGCCCATCATCAGCATACTTTTAAACCAGTGGTCACCAACTGGTGGTCCTTGGACCACTGGTGGTCCACAGAAAAATTATTTGCATTTATTATATTGCAGTAAATCAGGGGTCCTCAAACTATGGCCCCTGGGCCGGATACATGCAATGAACATTTGTGTTGCTGCAGAGGGTCTTCCCCCTTCGGGGTCTTTTTGTGTGGGTCGGAAGGGGACAGAAATTCCAACTCGGGGTCTGTTTCAGCCTCCTGATGTGGGGCTTTGGGCGAAGGATGGAGGGAAGTGCCGCTGGTGGCGAAGAGCTGGAGGATCTTGTTCCAGTAGGACTGCATCATGGCCTGGAATTGGCTGCCATCTCAGCCCACTGATCCTCCAAGCACCGGTAGCTGGCCTTGCACCCCCACAGATCTTTCCTCTGCTTGGAAAGCCTATGCTAGTAGTCTTCACTAAGGTGTTTCTGCTGAGCCTCCTTCCCTGTCAGATCCAATTTGAACTGAGCAGCTGTTTTGCCAACTGCTTCTCGTGGTGGCTACTTAGCTC
>NC_080545.1:103424710-103430753 GCF_028640845.1 Ahaetulla prasina | reverse complement strand
TTTGGGGTGAGGTGGCACCGGGCTGTTCCAAAATTTAATGGAACGATTGCAAGGGCTCCAGGGTAGTCCTATTTGATGATGTATTGATATCAGCCGAAAATTTAGAGGAATTGGGGAGCGTTGAGAAAGTTCTGGGCATTTTCCGTCAGCCGGACTAAAGGTTAAAGTGAACAAATGCCAGATAGGGGTAGAATCCAGAATTCTTGGGCTACCGAATAGACAAGAAAGGAATTCACCCCACTGAGAGCAAGGTCAAGGCAATCAGAAAGGCTCCAGTGCCTAAAAACAAAACAGAGCTACAGGCATTCCTGGGGCTAGTGAATTTTTACGCGGTCTTTTTAAAAAACAAGGCGACCGTTGCTGAGCCGCTGCATAAGCTCCTGGGGAAGAATACTGTTTGGTCTTGGGGAAAGTCGGAAGCTAGGGCTTTCGAAGCAGTAAAAAACCTACTCTCGAGCGATAGCCTGCTGATCCAGTATCATAGCTCATTGCCATTATTACTGGTTTGATGCCTCCCTTACGGGTGGGGCTGTGCTCAGCCACAGACTTCCAAACGGCACAGAAGCCCTATAGCCTTCTACTCCAGAACGATGTCCTCACAGAGAGGAACTATAGCCAGTTGGATAAGGAAGCTAGCAATTGTGTCAGGGTAAAAAGTTTCATGAATATGTTTTGGTAGAGACTTTGAAATTGTTACTGACCATAGACCGCTGTTAGGGATACTGGCTGGCGATCGCAACGCCTGTGGCACTTTCGCCACGATTGACCCGATGGACTATCTTAGCCGCTATTCCTACAAGCTGCAGCATCGACCGAAAAGAAGTGGGGCATGCGGACGCTTAAGCAGATGCCCACTACCAGGGGCGATCAAGACCCCACTCCGGGACGCCCATCCTGCTAATTGACTCTTGGACTCTGGCCCAGTCACATCTAAGGAGGTGGCTCGGTTCTCCAAGTGGTGCGAACTGGCTGAATCCCACCACTGCGTGATCCCTTTCTCAAAAGATAGGAGACCTTTGGAATATAGCAGATTATCCCAGGTGAAATCTAAAAATTTTCCCTACCGGTTCTGTGGGCGTGGCTTAATTGGTGGGCGTGGCTTGTGGTCAGATGGCTTGGTGGGCGTGGTCAATAACAATAAATAATAAAAATAATAAACAAAGTATAAAAAAACAAGAGGTACCAAAAACCAACTTTCACACTTTACACACACACAGCACAACACAACTGACTCACACACAATGTAAAAGCAGCTGCACTTCACATTCACACAGCCACAAAAAGCTCAAAAACCAACTTTCACACTTTACACACACACAACACACACACACACACACACACACACACACACACAATATGCCACATACAGCTTTCTGAAATTTTGTGTGTTTGTGTAGTTAGAGTGAAACACTACAGAAACACACCAAATCTCAGAAAGCTGCACAAATATTTTATTTTATTTTATTTTATTGTGGACTTCAAATCCCAGAGTTCCTCAGCCAGCAAATCCAGCCAGTTGATCACCGAGGAAATAGATTAGCTGAGCGATTGATTCTGTCTGGGCTGAAACTGAAACTGCTTTTGGGCTGTGGCCAGGCGTTCATCAGTAATCAGGTAAGTGCCTTAGAATCTCTACTTTTACTTGTAGAAAACATGTTTTCTACAAGTAAGAGTACAATAAATTCTGCTGTTTTTACTTTTAAAGGCCTGTTTCTGCTGAAGCAAACCGCTTTAAAAAAAAAACCCAACCCTCTGCAGATGGAGCTCAGCAGAGGCAGGGGTGCGGGGCCAGGGATTTTTGCTACCGGTCCTCCGAACCAGCAGCCGCCATCGCTACCGGATCACGTGATCCCGTCTGATCCGGGAGCATTTCACTCTGCTTAGCACCCTCCTTCAGGGCTTGCCTTGACTTTAACGCCTGCTGTACATGGCCTTTCTCTGTGTTTTGTTAGAATAGAATAGAATAGAATAGAATAGAATAGAATAGAATTCTTTATTGGCTAAGTGTGATTGGACACGCAAGGAATTTGTCTTCGGTGCATAAATTCTCAGTGTACATAAAAGCTATAAGTGATAAATCATCATCATAGTCATCATAAAAATGCAAAAATGGGTTTCAAATTTTTTTACTACTGGTTCTGTAGGTGTGGCTTGGTGAGTGTGGCAGGGGAAGGATGCTGTAAAATTTCCATTCCCTCCCCAATATAGGGGAAGGTTACTGCAAAATCCTCATTTCCTCCCAATCAGCTGGGACTTGGGAGGCAGAGAATAGATGGGGGTGGGGCCAGTCCGAATTTTTAGTACCAGTTCTCCGAACTGCTCAAAGTGTCCGCTACTGGTTCTCCAGAACTGGTCAGAACCTGCTGAAACCCCCCTCTGAGCCCATAGCAGATGCCAGTACTTAAGAGCTTATTGAAAGAAGAACCCAACTATTTAGATGCCTCTATTCATAAGCAAAGAAAATACTGCAGGCAAAAATCCATTCGAGACAGGATATTTCAAAACTGCTTGCAGCAAAGTTTGACAGCTAACAAAGGCAGAGTGATAGGATTAGAAGCAGCCTCTCACCCACAGTCCAACACAGGACAAAAGTCATTAGGCACAATAGGAATTGCCCAACACCCATTCAGAAGACAAGCCCCTTCTTTGCACCATCTCAGGGCAGTCCAAACTTCACCTGGGAGCGCAGATAAACAATAAGCCAGAGACTGACCAGATTAGCTCAGACAAGCACCTAGGATTTGCATTTCCTCTTTTGCCTATAGAGCCAGCTATGGCCCCTACATAACCCCTACATGACCCCATAGGAATCTGACAATAGCCAATAGAAAATTAAAGGACATGTTCTTGCACAGGAACAAGAAGCTCAAATACAAAGCCCAAAGAAGGTATAAAACCCCACCCACTCTCCACTCCATTTTGTCAGCTGCCCAGAATCACATGTGGTTCTGCTTCATCAAATAAACCATCTTTCCAATCAGCCTCCATGTTTCCAGTGTCTTTCTCCCAGCTTAGAACTGAATCATTTGCAAATTTCTTCCAACAAGTTGTTTAGCAGAGTGATAGCATGTCGGAATGGAGAAATGTCCTTGTGTCTAATTTCTCTGGTATGGGTAGAAGTTGAAACAATTTATGCCCAGGATTTGAGGAGTCTATAGATATTTTCACAGTCCTCTTTTTGACTTGTTTTATTTATTTTTATTTTTTATTTTATTTTGTCACAACAATATATGTAGGTATCATACAAAAAGATTATATAGTATATAAACACATATATAGGAAGAAGAAAAGAAAAACAATAGGACAGGAACGGTAGGCACGTTTGCGCGCTTATGCACGCCCCTTATGGTCCTTTTAGGAATGGGGTCAATAGTAGAAAGTTTTTGGTTAAAGCTTTTAGGATTATGAGAAGAGACCACAGAGTCAGGTAAAGTATTCCAAGCACTGATGATTCTGTTACAGAAGTCATATTTTCTGCAATCTAGATTAAAGCGGTTGACATTAAGTTTAAATCTATTAGTTGCTCTAGTATTATTGCAATTAAAGCTGAAGTAGTCTTTGAAAGGAAGGACATTACAATAGATGATTCTGTGAGTTAAACTTAGGTCTTGTCGAAGGCGACAGAGTTCCAAATTTTCTAAGCCTAGGATTTCAAGTCTGGTGGGGTAAGGTATTTTGTTGTTTTCAGAGGAATGGAGAACTCTTCTTGTAAAATATTTCTGGACACGTTCAATTGTATTGATGTCAGAGATGTGGTGAGGGTTCCAAACAGGCGAGCTGTATTCTAGAATTGGTCTAGCAAATGTTTTATATGCTCTGGTTAGTAGTGTGGTGTTTTTGCAAAAGAAGCTACGCAAAATTAGGTTTACAACTCTTAGAGCTTTTTGCTATGTAGTTGCAGTGGGCTTTGGCACTTAGATCATTTGACATGAAAACTCCAAGGTCTTTAAGGATGGGGTCGTCTGTAAGGTAATGTCCATCTAGTATGTACTTAGTTTTTGGGTTCTTTTTCCTATATGTAAGACTGAGCATTTGCTGGTTGAAATTTGAGCTGCCAATTTTAGACCAAGCGGATTAGATGATCAAGGTCGTTTTGAATGATAGAAGTATTGTCTGTGGTGTTAAATAGTTTGACATCATCAGCAAAGAGAACACAATCCTCAATGGAAGGCAGGTTTGTAGCAATTGTTTTTTCTGCAGTTCTAATTATCCTCTGAAGTCTGTGTCTGTCTTGTTTGGTTGCAGAGTCAAACCAGACAGTTTCTAGAGGTGCAGATGACAGACTCAATACTTCCTCTTTAGAACTGGATCAGCAGCTCCTTGGGCAGTTTGAGCTTTCTGAGTTGGTGCAGAAAGAACATTCTTTGTGCTTTTTTGATTACATTTTTTTATGTTAGGCGTCCATTTTAAATCTTGAGATATGATATAACCTAGAAATTTGAAGGTCTCCGTGCTGGTACTGTGTTGTCTAGTATTGTGAGAAGTGGTAGTATAGGAGGGTTAATAATAAACCTAAAGCATTCTTTAGTATCATTTATCAAGGAAGTATCATTTATCAAGGAATCCATGGGCTTATCTTTCCTGACTGTTTAAAACTTCACTTCAGTTATACTAAAAGTTTTGATGAACAAAGGTCCCCAAATGGATGCAATAAATAATTTTCTACAAATGACAGACTTATATCATATTTTTATTTATATTTGGAAATCAAATATAACAAATACAGATTTTAAAAAAATAATGAAATAAAGGAGCACAGATTCATTAAGAAAACAAGTGAAGGAAAAATATTCAAAGTATACTTATTTATTTAACCAATTTGTAGAGGGCCTATATCAAACAAGAGACAATGGGTCGTAAACAACCATAAAATCAATTATACAATTAAAAACAGAATATAACAAGCAAATAAATACATAAACATATAAATACATGAACATAAACATACATTCTTTCTATGGGATATTTATATGCCACCTATTTAAGGAAACATAATATAAAGAAGATAGAAATTCAGTCAAGAGGGCTACCTTCAGACTTTCAAGGTTCTGTTAATATAGCCTTAAAATAAGGTAGAATTAGCACATTTAGTCAACTTTCCTGTCTATCCGGGAGCCCCCCCCCCCACAGTTCAAACAACCTGCAGATATTTGTCAGGCCTCCAAGGGAAACGAGAGAGGAAATATGACTAAATGTGCTAATTCGACCTTATTGCAAGGCTACATTAAAGGAATCTTGAAAGTCTGAAGGTAGCACCCTTGACTAAACTTCTTTACCTTGTGTTTGCCTTCAATGGCGGCATATAGCTGGAGACATATAAATGTCCCATCGATAGGAGAAAAAACACTGCCATTAAAAACTCAAGTCCATCCATCTGTGTTTTGTTGTTCTTCTGTCCTGGGGAGATGTTGATCCAGATGGGTGGTGGTCCAAGCAAGCAGGTCAGTTACAGGCACCGTATGGAATTCCAAACTGCTACACAGCCTGAGAAGAGACAAATCATAGGGCGGAAAGCAGAATTAAGCATATGCTTGATAGAAGAAAAACCTACATTTGCAGAAACTGAACCATCCCTTAATCTAACCCTCCACATTACCAACCTGCTGCAGCATATTAAAAACTATTATGGTCGGCGTCTGTTCCAGAAAATATTCAGCCCCA
The DNA here is from genome assembly GCF_028640845.1 of Ahaetulla prasina. NCBI lineage: Eukaryota > Metazoa > Chordata > Lepidosauria > Squamata > Colubridae > Ahaetulla > Ahaetulla prasina. The sequence goes on along the minus strand of NC_080545.1, from coordinate 103,425,092 downwards.
GTGCCATCTTCCAAACCACAAGGGAAACTTCAGCAGTAGGGAGTTCTGGTCCTCCAGTGATCTAGAAACACAAATGCCAACAGTTACTATGCAGTCAGAAATTATAACAGATGAAATTCAACTATTTTATATAACTTATAAAATTTATAGAAAGAAGAAACAAAGGGCCATTTCCTTAGATGGAGTAGAACTTCATCCATCCTGGAACATCGGTGGATCAACGGCAGAGGGTGGAGGTCACAACTCCTCTATTTCTAGATCTCCTGCATGGACATAAAAGGTGAGAAAAATGGAAAGAAAGAGAGATTGAAATTTGATATGTTTGCTACACAGGTAGAAAACATATACAGGTTTTCCATCTATGGGAGTTGTCCTCAATGTA
>NC_080545.1:103364918-103424610 GCF_028640845.1 Ahaetulla prasina | reverse complement strand
AGCACATATGTGCAAGGAACCTTTACCTTTTAAAGTCATTTGTGGTGAAATAGTGTATCGAATCCTATTCATCTCATCTCTATTGCAAGCAACTAGTTCATGTAACTGGAGAATTGTTCTTTTCCCCATTAGGAATATAATATAATTGAAACTAGTGTTTGCATAACCAGTAAAGGGAGGGTACTGCTCTTTATCTCTCCTTTTATATATTTCCTACAGAGGAATTATTGAGTCTGTCATTTGCACCTCTATAACGGTTCTGTTCTGCAACCCAATAAGAAAGACACAGACTTCAGAGGATAATTAGAACTGCAGAAAAAATAATTGCTACCAACCTTATAGTTTGAATAGATAGATGTTTGTATTATATCAGCATTTTTAGATGGGAAGATCATAAAATAATTTTTATGATCTTCTCATCTAAAAAATGCTGATTAATTTTTCCATTTAGAAACTCTCTTGCTTTCCTTTTTTACTCATGATCAGAATTCTTCCCTACTATTGTCATTGCATCGGGAAATAAATTCACTACACAAATGACAGAAGGAATTCTTGCCAACTCCTGACTCATGTTTAACCACTTTATTCCTATGTGACATCAAGGCATCTTTTCTTTCTGAATTATTTAATATAATGCTCATAGTGCTACCAGTGTTTTGGTGTTTGTATAAATTTTTCATTTACACTCAACCATCACCAGTTTCGTGGCATACTAAAGTTGTAGTCATCTGAAAACCTTTTAATTATAATTTTGCTATTGTGCTTATACCTATTATATTTGGGCTGAAAAACAAACAGGATTGCTAGATGGCAGCAAAGTCATTCTTTCCAAAGGTCAAGTGGAATTTAGAAGGCCAGATATAGTATTTATTTATTTTATTTATTTATTTTATTTAATTTTTATACCGCCCTTCTCCCGAAGGACTCAGGGCGGTGTACAGGCAAAAGTAAAAACAACACAATATACAAATTAAAATACCTTTTAAAAACTTATTAAATTAGCCTGAAATTAAAATTTTCCATACTAAAAACCCCATTTAAAATTAATAAAATTTCCCCTTAAAACTAATTTAAGCCAGCCCCGGATAAAAAGATGTGTTTTAGTTCGCGAAAATGTCCGGAGGTCAGGTATTTGACGAAACCCGGGGAAGCTCATTCCAGAGTGGGTGCCCCACAGAAGGCCCTTCCTGGGGCCGCCAGCCGGCATTGTTTGGGACGGCACCCTGAGAAGTCCCTCTATGGGAGCGACGGGTCGGTGGGAGGCATGTGGTAGCAGCAGGCGGTCCCGTAAGTACCCAGGTCCCAAGCCATGGAGCGCTTTAAAGGTCATAATCAACATTTAAAGTGCACTCGAAAGCCACAGGCAGCCAGTGCAGCCTGCGCAGGATCGGTGTTACATGGGAGCTACGTGTAGCTCCTCTATAACCCGCGCAGCTGCATTCTGACTAACTGAAGCCTCCGAGCGCACTTCAAGGGAGCCCCATGTAGAGAGCATTACAGTAATCCAAGCGAGAGGTAACGAGCGCATGTGTGACCGTGCATAAGGCATCCCGATCAAGGAAGGGGCGCAACTGCCGAACCAGGCGAACCTGGTGGAAGGCCCCCCTGGAGACGGTCGTCAAAATGATCTTCAAACGACAGCCGATCGTCCAGGAGGACACCTAAGTTGCGCACCCTATCCTTTGGGGCCAATAACTGCCACAACAGCCAGCCGCTGCTGCAGCTGACTGAATCGGGTGCCGCATCCACAGCCACTCCGCCTTGAGGGATTAAGCTTGAGCCTGTTTCTCCCCATCCAGACCCGTACGGCTTCCAAACACCGGGACAGCACTTCAACAACTTCATTGGGGTGGTCCGGGGTGGAAAAGTACAGCTGAGTGTCATCAGCGTACTGCTGGTATCTCACCCCGAAACCACTGATGATCTCACCCAACGGTTTCATGTAGATGTTGGACAGAAGGCGAGAATCGACCCTGAGGGACCCCACAAGTGAGGCCCTCGCGGCCCACCCCTTCCCCCCTGTCAACACCGCCTGCGACCGGTCAGAGAGATAGGAGGAGAACCACCGATATACGGTGCCTCCCACTCCCAATCCCCCCAACCGGCGCAGCAAGATACCATGGTCGATGGTATCGAACGCCGCTGAGAGGTCTAATAGGACCAGGGCAGAGGAATAACCCCTGTCCCGAGCCCTCCAGAGATCATCCACCAATGCGACCAAAGCTGTCTCCGTGCTGTATCCGGGTCGGAAGCCGGACTGGAACGGGTCTAGATAGACGCCTTCATCCAGGTATTGGGGCTGTCACCACGGCATTTCTACAACCTTCGCAACAAAGCCAAGGTTGAGACTGGACGATAATTACCCAAAACAGCTGGGTCCAGGAGGCTTTAAGGATCTCACCACCGCCTCTTTCAAGGCGGCAGGAAAACCCTTCCAACAAAGAAGCGTTGATAATCCTCTGAGCCAGCCTCGTGTCACCTCCTGAGTGGCCAGTACCAGCCAGGAAGGGCACGGGTCCAGTAAACATGTCGTGCCGTGAAGCCTCCCCAACAACCTGTCCACGCCCTCGGAGCCACAGGGTCAACTCATCCCAAATGGACTCAACAAGACGTGCCTCTCTCCCTCGCTTGATCATCCCAAATTGATCCAGACCGCCCTCAGCTGAGCGATTTTATCGATAGATAACCATTAAACTCCTCGGCTCGTCCTGCAAGGGGTCATCCCGCACCTCCTGATGTAGGAGAGAGCGGTGACCAAACAGGGCGGCCGGGCGGTTATTCGTCGACGCAATGAGGGTGGAGGCGAGAACGCCGCTTCTCATTGCCACCAGGTAGGTCCTAGAATAGGACCCAACTAGTGTCCGATCAGCGAGCGACTGGACCTCCAGGTGCTCTCCAGGCGCCTTCTCCGCGCTTTCATCTCCCTCAGCCCCTCGGAGAACCACGGGCCGGTCGAGATCTACGCCGGGTCAGAGGCGCGACACGGTCCAAGGCCCCGCCGCGCCTGTTCCCATGCCGCGACCAGTTCCTCAGTCGTGCCGTGGGCCAGATCCTCAGGGAATGGCCCAAGCTCCGTCAGGAACCTCTCAGGGTCCATCAGGCGCCTGGGACGGAACCACCGTATAGTAGCCCTAGTCATATCAGCAGGACTCTTATCTCTCTTACCAACCTGATTTCTAGGCTGCCCAACTGCAGGGATTCTAAGCAGTTTAACATATAAACAATAACATTTAAAATAAAATCCTTAGTACCATCTAGAGGGAACAACAAACAATTATTTCTCCTATCAGCAGCCACAAGGGTTTTCCAATCACTCTAACATCTGGGGGAAGAGCCCTGTTTTTATTCCCCTGTTAATGAAAAGAAGGGAGGTTATGTGAATTTCCAGGAGAATGCTGGTCCTCCGGGCAGGTGCCATGACAGTTAAGGATCCTTTTCCGGGTTTGGGTAGGTAGCATTGCTTAATTGACATGACCAAGAAAGCAACTTGATAAGATCTTACAGAACCTGGGAACCATGGTACAGCTAATACATACAATGAACTTGCACAAGGCCTTCCTGGTCTCTGGTTTGTCCTGTACTTCAAGAAGAAGCTATTAGCCCAGATGGCATATCCTAGCCAATTGGAGTAGCGTATTCCCATTCAGAGCCAAAATATAAGATCCCCAGCACCAGGATGCCCAAACATTCACCACCATTGAGTCTTACTAGTGCTGAGTCTAAGCTTGTTCTTCCTCATCTAATCCTCATCACCTCAAGGCCTGAAATGAAATGTGTAACTGAGCATCATCATTGTAATTAAACAAGAGGGTGATAAATTTGATTCCCCCAGGTATGCCACAAATCAGAAGCACTGGACTCATCCCCTCTTTTCCAACCAACATTGGCTGGACTGGCTATGGAGGAAGGAAGGACAAAACTATAACTCAGCTCCTTACTTCTCAAAATAGATCCAGAAGGATCCTTCCAAGGTCATTTTGCTACTCTGGAGATTACACAGCCAGTTTGAAAGGGTTCAGAGGCTTTTTGCATTGGTTTAAATTTTTTACCATCTGTTGTAGCAGAAGGATTTTGTATTTTTGTTCATGCAAACCATCAGAAGGGTGTATACAAATCTATGCAGAAAAATGCATGATCTCTTAGAGAAGAATGGCAGCAGATTCATTTTTTTAATTGAAGGTATTTTGTTTTCTCATGATTCATAGAAGCTCAGAGTCTAGGATATTTGGCTGTGGCCATCTTGAAAGCAGCAAGGTTTAATAGTGATCAACTGATATTTTTGCAAGCTCTTGATATACTCATATATTGATAAGCTATTATGTTGTTTGTATTGGCATAGAATAGAATTAAAAATATTTTGACTGTCTTTCAATGGTCGTTTATTATAATGTGGAAAAGGGATAAGGGAAAAATACTAGTCTTGGAAATTTTTTTATGACTGTATTGTATTTCTGACTAAATTATTTATAAAATAGCTATATCAGTTTTCATTCATTTTGTCTTACTTATGCATTGACCTAAAGTATTTTTTAAGTCCAGGAAAAATATATTTGGCTATCTGTAATTTTATAAGAAATGGTTTATATAGCAAATGTATTTTCACCAAAATATATATTCTCTCTTTCTCCTCTCCTCTCCCTCTCCTTTCTCTCTCTCTCTCTCTCTCTGTGTGTGTGTTAACATCTCCTTCCATACAGGTTACTCATGCTGTTTAATTGTTTATTTTATTCGTTATGGGCAAAAACAAAATGAAATAAATCAGAAATAATGCAAGAAAATAAAATAATCAATCAGAAAAGCTTCAGGAATGTACCTGTACTTAATACGGAAGTGCTTTGACCACATCAAAAGACAGATACTGAAGTGTTGCCTGTGGAGATCACATCCCAATTCCTCTGAAAGAAAAGCAGAATCAATATTGAGGCTATGATTACTCTCATTATTCCGCTTACCAATGTACCGGATCCTCCCCCTGGAACATGGAATCATCCAAGACTAGAAGTCTTGAAAACTTCAACATCAGCCCTGATGATGTTCAGGAGCTTGTGAAGGGTCACTGCTAAGCAGCTAGGCCACAGGTGTCAAACCCGCTGCGTCACGTTGATGTCACGTGACGTATCACCACATTTTTTGCCTTCATGGAGCTGGGGTGGGCGTCGCCTGTGCATGGTGCATCCAGCCCACAGGACACCAGTTTGACACCCCTCAGCTGCTAGGCCTAGAGTTGGCAACTTTACAACATGTGAGCTTCACAGGTTGAAGTCCACAGGTTGATAAGTTGCCAACCCTTGAGCTAGAGGAATGAACACCAGCAGCACTTCTAATTTGCCTTTATGGTTCAGTTCCATACAAAGTCATTAGCATCCACTAAACTGCAGTTGTTGTTGTTGTTACCCAAAATGGAATGATACAATTAGAAGATGAGATATTGAAGTAATAATGATGTTAATGTCTACACATTAGTCTCATTCAAATTAAACTGATTGTCTTAAAAGTGAAGACCGAATGAATTCTTCATGTATTCCTAAATAGCACCAACTATTTTAGGCTCCTGTAAAGCCAGTTCATATTCTAATATTCATTATATCTAATGGTCTAACTCAGCTCTCTCCAATTCGGTGACTTTCAGATGCACTGGATTTCAACTCTCATCTTCCCTAGCCAAAGTTGCCAAACTTAGATTTTTATATTTTTGATTTCCCACTTTATATTTCCCACTTTTCTGTTTACAGGATCCTCTGAGGTTCACGCTTTACTGACTTTTTAAAATTTATCTTGATTTGTTTCTTTATTGCCATAACAAGAAAAGTTTTATTTTTACAGTATCAAAAACAGGACATAAAGGAAGGAAAAACTTACTGTTGAAGTAAGCACAGTGAACATATTACATTTTCAGCTACATTGTAGTACTAATGAAATGTTTCTTTGAAAATTCTTTTTCAGTTATATCTAGCTTCCAAAAATCTCTCTTTGTGTTTTCTTTTTGTTCTTTTATCCTCTTTTTCCTCCTGATGGTGCTATCAAAAAACCTGTTAAAATAAAATAAATACATTTTTAAGACCATATATCAGATTCCACTACTCACATTAGCTATTATTCTCACTCTATCAGGTCTTCTCAATATATTCAGTAAGAGTATATTCATATTGAAAGAAGATTTATATCTTCCGGCCTTTATGAACTATATTACTAATCCACACCAGAAAGTCTGCAGGAAAAACATATATTTTCAGTCCATTTCATAGGAATATGGAACATTCCTAGCAACTGTGAAATTGCATTACAGTAGATAAGTGACTCACAGACACTGGAAATGCTTAGTATGCTCCAAAGTTATGGGACAGATGTAATTTGCTTACTTTATTTACTGATCCTGGCTCATAAATGAATCAAACCACAAAACAGTACCCTTGTAAGGTTCTTAGCTGAACTTGACTAAAGAATGTCTTTCCTCTGAAAATATAATTTTTATTTTCTGGCAGAGAATAGAATAGTATTTTAACCTCTCTAGGAAAGAAGGAAATTAGATTATCACGATGGTGTTAAAATGATTCTTTTTAGACAAAATGCTAGAACTAGTTATAGAAAGAATTGTCTAGTCTCTCCACACTTTATGAATGTGACTGATTTTATCATTTTTGGCCCACATTTGAGAACCACAATAAAAAAACCCTTTAGTGTTGATTTCAGTAATCTTTCGATTGCTGCCAAAATCCTCTAAATCACTTTAGAAGAATATACAAGAATTAAAGAATTTTTTTTACCAAAGACCCTGACATATGTAGCCACTAACACTGTGTAGTAACTATTCCTCTATAAACAACAGAGACTATTTTAGCTAGCTGATATCTGTGTTAAAGTCCATATTTGATTTATGCTGGCAGAAATCAGTTTTGAAATAATGTTATTTTCTAAAGCAAGGATGCTCCATTTCTGCATTTTATACAGACTCAGACTTTAGGGACCAATGATGTATTTATTGCACTTTTGATTGCATCCCCTTAAAGATAGTCATGTATTATGTTATTAATACTTGTGGTTGGCAACCGAAATGGCCATCCTATGCAAAGTGCTTCAATTTAGACAGGGGTCCACAGACTGCAGAGGGGACCATAAAATACCATTTATTTATTTATTTTGCAGTAAGTGGTATTATACTTTGTGTTGATTTCTTGATTTAAATCTGCTCCAGCCTTGTTTATTCTTCTGCATTGAAGTTCTGGACTTCCATAACTATTTCCACATTTGTTATAATTTGAATAATATGGAAAATTGGGAGGGAATTGTGAGCTATTAGCCCCCCAAATTAGCATCTTTATCTATAATATTGAAATGGAGAAATATTTTAATCTCCTGGGTTTTGGACATGATTTTTAAATTTCTTATGAATAAACCAGTGAAGTTGATTTTAGGACAAATTTTGAGAGACTAAGAGGCAGAGACCAGAGGCAAATTCTCTAAGGTAATTATTTGAGTCCAAAGTGTAAAAACAAGGAAGTATAATGCTGATAAAGTTGAACTCTGAGTAACATTAGTTCACTTTTTTCAGTGCTTTTCCATTAAAGAATGTAAGAAATGCTACTACAATGATATCCTATTAAAGTTGCATCACTAAAAATTAATTATGAGTCTGAGACTATTGTTTGAAATTGTAATTTTAAATTACATGTCCAAAAGAAAGTGTTGCTATAGATTCATTTGCAACAAAAGAAGAACAAAATATAGGTGAAAAAGCATCATCAGGCTTTTTAGTATAAAAGAACACCTTCCATTAAACTTTATTTTAAAAGTTGTCATCTTAAAATTGCTTTTATATAAATTTACCAAAGTTCTATAAATTAAAATGAAAAACACTCTTAAGTTTAACTGGGAGAGCAGTAATCTCCAAGAGTAGCATTTTGAAATTTGTATGGAAAGTAATCCATATGAATATCTTAGGGGGTCTCCATTATATGGTTTATCCTCTCCCCCTTCCAAGATGCTGTATCAACAGAGCTTGGTTATACCTGCCTGTTAATCAGTAAATTGGTAGTTGCTATCATGTGCTCCTTCAGAAAAGCAGAAAACAACGTTTTCAGATGTTCCTGTCACTCAATATAATTGCTTTATTCCACATTTTTCAGCTATTTTCCATTTTTTCTCCACTAAACTGTTTACCAGGATGTAACTTTTTATTACATCTCTCATCCCTAATTAATGAAAGTGCAGTCATATGCATGTTTAAACAATGAACTCAGTAGCATTAGTTCCTAACTATAGAAACATAGGTTTGTAGCGATAGAGAAGCAATTATTAAAAAAGAAATTTGATAACATAGGAGTTTTCTTGACTAAAGCTATAGTACCACACACTCTTATCAGAGAACAGGTCTCATTGCACTCAAAGGATTTACTTCTAAGCAAATGCAAAGAGGATTTCACTGAAACTTTCTTCCTTTTCTACCCTAAAGGAATGGGGGAATTGTTGTGTTAATCTATTTTATGGAGAAATTGTCCTATAAACCTATTTTTAGACTTAAATCTTTAGAAAGTTGGTTGGAAAACAAATCCCTACTTTAGTGATATGGAATGATAAATACATATTACATTTCAGTATATTAAGTACATTTTTACTGACTTCTTTCAGTAAGGGTTCTTGGATTTTCTTATTTTTTTTGGTTCAGGTTGTGCTTTTTTTTTCATTCAGTTTGTTTTAGCTGTAGAAGACCTCTACCCACTTCATCTCTTGCCAAATACAGCCAATCAATATCACTTTATGGGTGCAAAGCATGGTGCATTGTCATTAATTTTCTTGTCTTTTGATCTAAGTTATCAAGTTCCACCTGGGTCCAATCAACCATTCCTGCTGTATATCACATAATGGAGAATGTCCAGATATTAATTGCTAAAATGGAAATGTTTCCATTTAGCTTTGATTTCAAAATAATCTGGTTTGATATATTTGTAGAAACATTTTCTGTGACTTGATTCTGTAATAAATCAGAAACTTCAAATATTCCCAAATATTCATAGCCTTCTTTTGATGCTGCATCTTTTTTCAATTCTTCATTGTTAAACTATATGATATTGTCTTCAATAACTTTGCCTTTATGGCTATGACTGCCTACTCATAGATGCCAAATTGCATTCCGTTATCTTTACTGAATTTTTTTGTTTTTCCAAATAATTTGTTTTTCCAATAATTTAAATCATTCATGTAGAGTAAACATGAATTTTTTACTCTTTTTTGGCCAATTCATACCCACAAATTTGTCTTATTCAAGACTGTTGACAATAGAGCCATTGATAGTATAAAGAGTAAGAGTGATAATGAGTCATCTTGAAAAAATACACATTTGATTTCAACTTCTAACTTTTTCCCATTAACCATCAGCTTTGTTCACTGAAAATTCATTATTTATTTATTTATTTATTTATTTTATTAGATTTTTATACCGCCCTTCTCCTGAAGGACTCAGGGCGGTGTACAGCCAAATAGTAAAAACCCCACAATATACACATTAAAACAAAACTTAAAACCAAGCATATAACTTAAATGGCCAAAATTTAAAACAATTTAAAACCCTAAGATACATAAAAACCCCAATTAAAAATTTAATAAAACTTTTAAGCCAGTCCCGCTTGAATAAATAAATGCGTTTTCAGCTCACGGCGAAAGGTTTATTAAAGTATTAATAAATTGCCAAATGTTTCTGCTGATTTCAAACATTTTGAGACATTTCTCAATCCAGCTATATGAAACAGAACTGAATGCTTTTTATAATCTATCCAAGTCATAAACAAATTTGTTCTTTTTTTTCTTCAAATTCTTTAAAACCAATTTGTTCAGTTAATAACTGGTTCTTTGTTCCTCTAGAATTTTTGCAACACCCATGTTGTTCTACAGGGAATAAATTATTTCTTTTCCAATAGCTGTAAATTTGATTTGTCATAGCTTGTATGTTGTTGAAAAACAGGTGATGGGTCTGTAGTTTTCAGGCTCAGTTCCGTTCTTCTGAATTAGGAACGTCAACCAGTTGTTAGTCATTTTTTATTTCCTGGTGCTTAAAAAATCCTACTGAACTTATCTGAGTAGATATGTTAATGATTTTAGGCAGAATCCATGAAGCTCATCTGCTCCAGGAACAGTCAAATTTTTGTACTTGGCTTTTGACTATTTTTCCCAGTTATTCTAAAGTCTTTCACACTCAGTACTTTCACTCTATTTTCAACTTGCTTGATCCATATTGCATTCCTGTTGTGACATCTGTTGTTTTCCCACAAACATTTCCATAATTTTAGGGTGTCATCTTTGTCAGGCTGTTCATTATTTGTGGTCAGTCCTTTCTCATTTTCAAGTGTTTTATAGAATTGATGCTGATTTGCTCTAAACTACACATTTCACTGGAACTGAATTATTTGATTGTCACACTGCCATGACTCTTTTGTTTCAATTGTTCTATAGCTTCTGCAATTCCTTTACTTTCCAGGTTTTACTTCACCCACAGATTAGTTTTGATTTTCTTATTTTTCAAGTTTTTTGCCTCAAATTCTTCAAATTGTTCAAAGTTATGTGAATTTTCTTTTTCTTCAGTTCCAATCATTTTTTCAAACACATTTATGTTTTCTAAATAATTTCATTCCTTAGTATTTTAAGCCCCAATTCTTATGTGGTTACATACATTATCTACTTTGTTTGGACCAATGTTGCAGATGGAATCATTTTAACAACTTCATTAATATTCTTCACAGTTTTAGAGTTCTCTGGTTAATTTAATTCAATTTTCTTTCAGCTCTTTTGGTCCTTGATTTCCCTATTCTTGATTAACTGATAGTATTTCCAGTTCTTTAACAAAGTCAGTGTTTTGTCCTTGTTTTTCATTAACATCAATTGTCTCTTCACTTTCTATTGTTTGTTGCTTACTCTATAAATTGTTATTGTTATTGTTGTTGTTATTATTATTTCTGAATAACCTGGATTTTGAATTTTTCCCCAATTGCTTTCAATTCAGCATTGTTGAAATACTTGTATTATGCTTTTAGTCCGTAAGTCTCTGTTCATCCACATTTCAATGCTTCTGATTGGTGGAAATATTCCATAATTGAGTGGTTTTCTTCTTTGACCAAATTTTTCACTTCTGATTGCCTTCTAGTAGCCTATCAGCTCCATGTACTAGTTGCCTAGCAGAGAGAGCTGAGTCCTGTACTGTTGGCTGCATTAACACAACTCCTGTTAATGCAGGCGATTTCAGCATGAAATTCAATTTTTCACCATATTGAATGGGTCTTTGGTCTGACTCTTCAGGCAAGACCTGTGTAATATGATTGCACTTGTACAGTATAGCCCTTAGCATCACTAGAGCATCCAGGCTACTCAAAAGTACTGTTCCTTTGAAGGGGTAATAGATTATTATGGTTGCATAGTCAGCCAGATGTTTGGACTAGATTTGGAATTTTTATCCACCTGACCAAGCCCTTCTTAAGGACCTGGGATAGATGTTGAAATTTGATGGTGTTAAAGGTATATTATTATTTGTCACTTAGTCAGCCAGATCTTTGGACTGGATTTGACATTTTTATTTTTATATGCTGCCTGATTCTCAGAGGTTTTTTTTTGGGGGGGGGGTTTACATTTATGAACCTTGAAAACAAATAAAAATAATAAGAAACAAAAAATGTAATAAGAAACACAAAATAATAACAGGGTGGAAAAGGCTAAAAGAAGGCTAAAAGAAGAGTTCAAGACTAAAAGAAGGGTTTGTACGCAGACACACACACATACACACACACACAAAGCTTTTATTTTAAAAAGTTTTAAAACAGTAAAAACTATTCATATTTGTTATGTATTAACAGTTGTGCCTTTAAATATTTGAGCGGGAAATCAGCACGTTGCTGATTGGACGAAGCCTCCAGCAGAACTGTATAAAAGGAGAGGTTTTTGCCCCAGCCTGTTGCTGGGTTCACCCTATATTAAAGAGCTGTTGTCACTACCCTGGTCTCCAGCCTCGTTACTTCCCGAACTTAACATTGGCGACGAGGTGGGATCTCGAGGCTAAGGAGAACCAGAACCGAGCTGAAGCACGCTAGTCCCGAACCCAGCAAACTCAGGGCAGAAAGCGGAAATGGCAAACACGCCACCCGCACTGCTACAACCCGGCAAGGAGAAATGGGGAACATATATGACCCGCTTTGAAAGCTTTCTAGAAGCCAACGAACTACAGGAGTTCCAGATAACTGAAAAGGGGCTTACTTCCTAAGCCATTGCGGGCCGGAGGTAATCGAGATTGCGGAAGCCCTGGCAGAGCCAACGCCGATACAATCGGTATCGTGGCCGACTCTGCAGACTTTGCTGAAGAACCATTTCGAACACGCGCCCAAACGTGCAGCGGTTTGAATTCGGAGAACGAGACAGATGGAGGGCGAGTCCATCGGTGACTACATGGCCGCTAAGAAGAGCGCCCAAGGACCGCGGATACCGAGACTAGACGAGGTGCTACTCGAGCAACTCATCCGAGGGGTCAGGACATCCGCCACGGCGACGGCTGCTAGCCAAAGAGCAACCTGACACTAGCCACGCTCTGGACGAGGCCAGAGCACATGAAATGTCTACTAAAGCAGCAGAGACTCTGCAAAAGCCTCTTCAATCCAAGGCGGCGCAAAGCCAACGCCAGTACACCAGGAGGAGATTCAGTCCGAATCCGAAGGTGAGGCGAGGATGAGGAAGGGTCTGCCGGACCGAGAAACGCGACAAAGGGACCGTGACGAGCGGAAGCTGCGGAGGTCAACACCAGCGCCAACGCTGCAGGTTTAAAGACGCAACATGCCGGCGGTGTGGGAAGAAAGGACACTTAGCTCAGGTTTGTCGAGCGGCCCAACCTTCCGCCGAAAATTCAAATCGGCCAATCAGAACGCGGAACCGGAAAGGCGGCCCGCGATTGGTTCAAACAAGAAAGGCGCGAAGTCTAACCAAACGACTGTCATCATAGGCCGCGCCTCAACCAAAGTGGAAAAGAAGATTTTCACAAAGCCCAAGATAGAGGAGGCGGTGCAGGCTTGAAGTGGACACGGATCAGCGATCACCATCATGTCCTGGGACACCCTGGCGAAGTCGCTGCCGTCCGTCAAGCGCCACCTGCAAGCACAGCGGCTCACGAGTCCACGACTACCAGGGAATCGCATCCCTGTTCGAGGGACCACCTCCGTCCGAGCGAGCACGGCCCTCACAAAAGACCCTGCCCATCACGATCGTCGAAGGAACTCTGCCCAGTCTGTTGGGACTAGACTGGTTTCGTGCCCTGGGCATGGGAGTGACTGGCATCTACAGAAGTGACTGCAATTTGAAAGACATTCTCTTTAACGAGTTCAAGATGTCTTCAAGGACTGCCTGGGCAAGTACAAGGGGACCCCTATTTCCTTCAACTTAGACCCCAGGTAGCCCCCATTAGGCTTAAGGCGAGGAGAGTCCCTTTGCCCTAAAACCAAAATTGATAAGGAGCTGGACAAGCTCATAAATCAGGGTTTTGGTGCCAGTCGATCACGCAAAGTGGGAGACGCCAATCGTCACCCCATCAAATCGGACGGGTCAATTAGAATTTGCGCTGACTACAAGGCGACGCTTAACAAAGCCTTACAGAAAAGCGCTTACCGGTTCCGTAGTGCAACATTTATTGCACTCCTTGGGGCAAGGGCAAGTCTTTGCAAAGTTAGACTTGGCCCAAGCCTACCAACAACTGCCAGTAGCGCCCGCACAGCGAAGCCCAAACGATTAGACGCACAGGGGGCATTCAAGTGCACCGATTGCAATTTGGGGTTAGTGTGGCACCAGGGCTGTTCCAAAACCTGATGGAACGACTACTGCAAGGGCTCCCAGGGTAGTTCCTACTTGATGATGTCCTAATTTCAGGGGAAAACATGGAGGAATTGGGGGAGCGGTTAAGAAAGGTCTTGAGCATTTTCCGGGCAGCCGGATTAAAAGTCAAGACAAATAAATGTCAGATAGGGGTCGAATCGGTCGATTTCTTGGGCTACCGGATAGACAAGAAAGGAATTCACCCTACTGAGAGCAAGGTTAAGGCAATTAGGAAGGCTCCAGCGCCCAAAAACAAAGCAGAGCTGCAGGCATTCCTGGGATTGGTTAATTTTACGCGGTCTTTTAAAGAACAAAGCAACTGCGGAACCGCTGCATAGGCTCTTAGGAAAAATACTGTTTGGTCTTGGGGAAAGTCAGAAAATAGGGCTTTTGAAGCAGTAAAGAACCTGCTCTCAAGTGATAGCCTGCTCATCCAATATCACGACTCACTACCCCTAGTGCTGGTTTCATGCGTCCCCTTATGGGGTGGGGCTGTACTCAGCCATAGACTTCCAAACGGCACAGAAGCCCCTATAGCTTTCTACTTTAGAACGATGTCCTCCCCAGAGAGGAACTACAGCCAATTAGACAAAGAAGCATTGGCCATTGTATCAGGGGTCAAAAAATTCCATGAGTATGTCTTTGGGCGGAATTTTGAAATCGTGACTGACCACAGACCGTTACTGGGATACTGGCTGGCGATCGCCAACGCCTGTGGCACTTTCGCCACGTTTGACCCGATGGACTATATTTTAGCCGCTTACTCATACAAGCTGCAGCATCGACCAGGAAAGAAGTGGGCATGCAGACGCATTGAGCCGATGCCCACTGCCAGGGCGATCAAGACCCCACCCGGGACACCCATCCTCCTTATTGACTCGTTGGACTCTGGCCCAGTCACATCAAAGGAAGTGGCTCGGCATCATACCGACATTGTGTTAAGGACTGTACCGGTTGGGTACAGAGGGTGTCATTGCGCCGGGCTAACGGTTCAAAGAATTTGTTAAGAAACGTGATGAGCTCTCGGCTCAAGGGGTGCCTGTTATGGGGTGATCGTGTAATAATTCCTGATAAGTTAAGGGAAAGGTATTGGACCTCCTCCACGAGGGTCACCCAGGCATCGAAGGATGAAGGGGTTAGCTAGAAGCTATGTATGGTGGCCACCATGGACGCAGAGATTGCTGAGAGGGTAGGGAAATGCCAAGCTTGCCAAGAGTCCAGACCGCTACCCCCAACAGCCCCAGTCAGAGAATGGGAAAAGCCCCAAGGGCCCTGGTCAAGAATCCACATTGACTTTGCTGGCCCCTTTCACGGCCAAACATTCCTAGTGGTGGTGGACGCATTTTCCAAATGGTTAGAGATCATACTTATGAAGTCCACCACAGCCGAAACAGTAATCGCAACCCTGCGCCACCTATTCGCAACTCACGGGTTGCCGGACACTCTGGTGTCCGACAATGGGCCCCAATTCACGGCAGCCCAGTTTGAAGAGTACCTGGCAGAGGAAGGCATCCGACATGCCCTCTCTGCACCTTTCCACCCTGCGCCGAATGGTTTTGCAGAGCGCCCGTCCGAGCGCTAAGGAGGCATTGTCCAGGCTCAAGCCAGGTGACTGGCAAACAAAATAGACTTTTTCCCCAGCCGTCCAGCACAGAACCCCAAGCACAGCCACGGGAAAAGCCCAGCCGAATTGCTAATGGGACGAAAACTCCGTGCCCACTTGATCGCTTGAACCCCATTACACACCCGAGGGTTACAAGGGGAGCTAGAAAACAAGGAAATGAGCATAGGCGACCGGGTGTGGGCCCGAAACTATGGGGACGGCCCTAGTTGGTTCGCAGGACAAGTAACAAAAGTAACAGGGCCAAAATCGACGTGGTAGAGCTACCAGACAACCGAGTGTGGCGGCGCCACATAGATCAGTTAAGGAAACGAATAACTGACCAAACCAAACCAACAGAGACAGGTAATGACCAATACCACTTTGAATCCACAGCTGACAATGACCCGGGGGAGGCGCAAGACTTAGCTGAGGTCCCAGAGTTCCAGCAACGCCATCAGGTCCCCGAGGGAAACAGCAAGGAAAATTCCAAAATTAATCCAAGGCCGGATGGCCAAGAAAAGAGTCGGCCAATAATCCAGAGCCCGATGGCCCAGAGAAAGAGCTGGGAGGAGAAAACAGCCCCTCCGACCAGCTCAAAACACCACCCAGAACTGAACCGCGAGGTCAGAGAGATGGGAGAGAACCACCGATATCTGGTGCCTCCACTCCCAATCCCCCAACCCGGCGCAGCAAGATACCATAGTCGATGGTATCGAGCGCGCTGAGAGGTCTAATAGGACCAGGGCAGAGGAATAACCCCTGTCCCGAGCCCTCCAGAGATCATCCACCAATGCGACCAAAGCTGTCTCCGTGCTGTATCCGGGTGGGAAGCGGACTGGAGCAGGTCTAGATAGCGTCTTCATCCAGGTATTGGGGTAGCTGTCGCGCCACGGCACTCTCTACAACCCAACAAAGCGAAGGTTGGAACTGGGCGATAATTACCCAAAACAGCTGGGTCAGGAGGGCTTCTTAGGAGGGTCTCACCACCGCCTCTTTCAAGGCGGCAGGAAAACCCTTCCAACAAAGCGTTGATAATCCTCTGGAGCCAGCCTCGTGTCACCTCCTGAGTGGCCAGTACCAGCCAGGAAGGGCACGGGTCCAGTAAACATGTCGTGCCGTGAAGCCTCCCCAACAACCTGTCCACGTCCTCGGGAGCCACAGGGTCGAACTCATCCCAAATGGACTCAACAAGGCGTGCCTCCTCTCCCTCGCTTGGATCATCCCAAATTCGATCCAGACCGTCCCTCAGCTGGCGATTTTATCGTATAGATAACCACTAAACTCCTCGGCTCGTCCTGCAAGGTCATCCGCACCTCCTGATGTAGGAGGCGGGTGACCCAGGCAAGCGGCAGGCGGTTATCTGCCGGCGCAATGAGGGTGGGCGTAAGGCCCCTCGCTTCCCTCATTGCCACTAGGTAGGTCCTAGAATAGGACCTAACTAGTGTCGATCAGTTCGGGCGACTGGACCTCCAGGTGCTCTCCAGGCGTCTTCTCCGGCGTTTCATCTCCCTCAGCCCCTCGGAGAACCACGGGGCGGTCGAGATCTCGCGGGTCAGAGCGCAAGGCGCGACACGGTCAAGGCCCGGCCGCGGCCTGTTCCCATGCCGCGACCAGTTCCTCAGTCGTGCCGTGGGCCAGATCCTCAGGGTATGGCCCAAGCTCCGTCAGGAACCTCTCAGGGTCCATCAGGCGCCTGGGACGGAACCACCGTATAGTAGCCCTAGTCATATCAGCAGGACTCTTATCTCTCTTACCAACCTGATTTCTAAACTGCAGGGATTCTAACAGTTTAACATATAAACAATAACATTTAAAATAAAATCCTTAGTACCATCTAGAGAACAACAAACAATTATTTCTCCTATCAGCAGCCACAAGGGTTTTCCAATCACTCTAACATCTGGGGAAGAGCCCTGTTTTTATTCCCCTGTTAATGAAAAGAAGGGAGGTTATGTGAATTTCCAGGAGAATGCTGGTCCTCCGGGCAGGTGCCATGACAGTTAAGGATCCTTTTCCGGGTTTGGGTAGGTAGCATTGCTTAATTGACATGACCAAGAAAGCAACTTGATAAGATCTTACAGAACCTGGGAACCATGGTACAGCTAATACATACAATGAGCCAAGGCCTTCCTGGTCTCTGGTTTGTCCTGTACTTCAAGAAGAAGCTATTAGCCCAGATGGCATATCTAGCCAATTGGAGTAGCAGGTCCCATTCAGAGCCAAAATATAAGATCCCAGCACCAGGATGCCCAAACATTCACCACCATTGAGTCTTACTAGTGCTGAGTCTAAGCTTGTTCTTCCTCATCTAATCCTCATCACCTCAAGGCCTGAAATGAAATGTGTAACTGAGCATCATCATTGTAATTAAACAAGAGGGTATAAATTTGATTCCCCAGGTATGCCACAAATCAAAGCACTGGACTCATCCCTCTTTCCAACCAACATTGGCTGGACTGGCTATGGAGGAAGGAAGGACAAAACTATAACTCAGCTCCTTACTTTCAAAATAGATCCAGAAGGATCCTTCAAGGTCATTTGCTACTCTGGAGATTACACACAGCCAGTTTGAAAGGGTTCAGAGGCTTTGCATTGGTTTAAATTTTTTACCATCTGTTGTAGCAGAAGGATTTTGTATTTTTGTTCATGCAAACCATCAGAAGGGTGTATACAAATCTATGCAGAAAAATGCATGATCTCTTAGAGAAGAATGGCAGCAGATTCATTTTTTTAATTGAAGGTATTTTGTTTTCTCATGATTCAGAAGCTCAGAGTCTAGGATATTTGGCTGTTGGCCATCTTGAAAGCAGCAAGGTTTAATAGTGATCAACTGATATTTTTTAAGCTCTGATATACTCATATATTGATAAGCTATTATGTTGTTTGTATTGGCATAGAATAGAATTAAAAATATTTTGACTGTCTATCAATGGTCGTTTATTATAATGTGGAAAAGGGATAAGGGAAAAATACTAGTCTTGGAAATTTTTTTATGACTGTATTGTATTTCTGACTAAATTATTTATAAAATAGCTATCAGTTTTCATTCATTTGTCTACTTATGCATTGACCTAAAAGTATTTTTAAGTCCAGGAAAAATATATTTGGCTATCTGTAATTTTATAAGAAATGGTTTATATAGCAAATGTATTTTCACCAAAATATATATTCTCTCTTTCTCCTCTCCTCTCCCTTTCCCTTTCTCTCTCTCTCTCTCTCTCTGTGTGTTGTGTCTCCTTCCATACACAGTTACTCATGCTGTTTAATTGTTTATTTTATTCGTTTTATGGGCAAAACAAAATGGAAATAAATCAGAAATAATGCAAGAAAATAAAATAATCAATCAGAAAAGCTTCAGGAATGTACCTGTACTTAATATGAAGTGCTTTGACCACATCAAAAGACAGATACTGAAGTGTTGCCTGTGGAGATCACATCCAATTCCTCTGAAAGAAAAGCAGAATCAATATTGAGGCTATGATTACTCTCATTATTCCGCTTACCAATGTACGGATCCTCCCCTGGAACATGGAATCATCCAAGACTAGAGTCTTGAAAACTTCAACATCAGCCCTGATGATGTTCAGGAGCTTTAAGGGTCACTGCTGCAGCTAGGCCACAGGTGTCAAACCGCTGCGTCACGCTGATGTCACGTGATATCACCACATTTTTGCCTTCATGGAGCTGGGGTGGGCCGCCTGTGCATGGTGCATCCAGCCCACAGGACACCAGTTTGACACCCCTCAGCTGCTAGGCCTAGAGTTGGCACTTTACAACATGTGAGCTTCACAGGTTGAAGTCCACAGGTTGATAAGTTGCCAACCTTGAGCTAGAGAATGAACAACAGCACTTCTAATTTGCCTTTGTGTTCAGTTCCATACAAAGTCATTAGCATCCACTAAACTGCAGTTGTTGTTGTTGTTACCAAAATGGAATGATACAATTAGAAGATGAGATATTGAGTAATAATGATGTTAATGTCTACACATTAGTCTCATTCAAATTAAACTGATTGTCTTAAAGTGAGCTGCAGAATGAATTCTTCATGTATTCCTAAATAGCACCAACTATTTTAGGCTCCTGTAAAGCCAGTTCATATTCTAATATTCATTATATCTAATGGTCTAACTCAGCTCTCCAGTCGTGACTTTCAGATGCACTGGATTTCAACTCTCATCTTCCCTAGCCAAAGTTGCCAAACTTAGATTTTATATTTTGATTTCCATTATATTTCCCACTTTTCTGTTACAGGATCCTCTGAGGTTCACGCTTTACTGACTTTTTAAATTTATCTTGATTTGTTTCTTTATTGCCATAACAAGAAAAGTTTTATTTTACAGTATCAAAACAGGACATAAAGGAAGGAAAAACTTACTGTTGAAGTAAGCACAGTGAACATATTACATTTTCAACTACATTGTAGTACTAATGAAATGTTTCTTTGAAAATTCTTTTCAGTTATATATAGCTTCCAAAATCTCTCTTGTGTTTTCTTTTGTTCTTTATCCTCTTTTTCCTCCTGATGGTGCTATCAAAACCTGTTAAAATAAAATAAATACATTTTTAAGACCATATATCAGATTCCACTACTCACATTAGCTATTATTCTCACTCTATCAGGTCTTCTCAATATATTCAGTAAAGTATATTCATATTGAAAGAAGATTTATATCTTCCGGCCTTTATGAACTATATTACTAATCCACACCAGAAAGTCTGCAGGAAAAACATATATTTTCAGTCCATTTCATAGGAATATGGAACATTCCTAGCAAACTGTGAAATTGCATTACAGTAGATAAGTGACTCACAGACACTGGAAATGCTTAGTATGCTCCAAAGTTATGGGACAGATGTAATTTGCTTACTTTGTTTACTGATCCTGGCTCATAAATGAATCAAACCACAAAACAGTACCCTTGTAAGGTTCTTAGCTGAACATGACTAAAGAATGTCTTTCCTCTGAAAATATAATTTTTATTTTCTGGCAGAGAATAGAATAGTATTTTAACCTCTCTAGGAAAGAAGGAAATTAGATTATCACGATGGTGTTAAAATGATTCTTTTTAGACAAAATGCTAGAACTAGTTATAGAAAGAATTGTCTAGTCTCTCCACACTTTATGAATGTGACTGATTTTATCATTTTTGGCCCACATTTGAGAACCACAATAAAAAAAACCTTTAGTGTTGATTTCAGTAATCTTCGATTGCTGCCAAAATCTCAAATCACTTTAGAAGAATATACAAGAATTAAAAAGAATTTTTAAAAGACCCTGACATATAGCCACTAACACTGTGTGTAACTATTCCTCTATAAACAACAGAGACTATTTTAGCTAGCTGATATCTGTGTTAAAGTCCATATTTGATTTATGCTGGCAGAAATCAGTTTTGAAATAATGTTATTTTCTAAAGCAAGGATGCTCCATTTCTGCATTTTATACAGACTCAGACTTTAGGGACCAATGATGTATTTATTGCACTTTTGATTGCATCCCCTTAAAGATAGTCATGTATTATGTTATTAATACTTGTGGTTGGCAAACCAAATGGCCATCTATGCAAAGTGCTTCAATTTAGACAGGGTCCAGAGACTGCAGAGGGACCATAAAATACCATTTATTTATTTATTTTGCAGTAAGTGGTATTATACTTTGTGTTGATTTCTTGATTTAAATCTGCTCCAGCCTTGTTTATTCTTCTGCATTGAAGTTCTGGACTTCTCATAACTATTTCCACATTTTGTTATAATTTGAATAATATGGAAAATTGGGAGGAATTGTGAGCTGTAGCCCCCAAATTAGCATCTTTATCTATAATATTGAAATGGAGAAATATTTTAATCTCCTGGGTTTTGGACATGATTTTTAAATTTCATGAATAAACCAGTGAAGTTGATTTTAGGACAAATTTTGAGAGACTAAGAGGCAGAGACCAGAGGCAAATTCTCTAAGGTAATTTTGAGTCAAAGTGTAAAAACAAGGAAGTATAATGCTGATAAAGTTGAACTCTGATAACATTGTTCACTTTTTCAGTGCTTTTCCATTAAAGAATGTAAGAAATGCTACTACAATGATATCCTATTAAGTTGCATCACTAAAAATTAATTATGAGTCTGAGACTATTGTTTGAAATTGTAATTTTAAATTACATGTCCAATAGAAAGTGTTGCTATAGATTCATTTGCAACAAAAGAAGAACAAAATATAGGTGAAAAAGCATCATCAGGCTTTTTAGTATAAAAGAACACCTTCCATTAAACTTTATTTTAAAAGTTGTCATCTTAAAATTGCTTTTATATAAAATTTACCAAAAGTTCTATAAATTAAAATGAAAACACTCTTAAGTTTAACTGGGAGAGCAGTAATCTCAAAGTAGCATTTTGAAATTTGTATGGAAAGTAATCCATATGAATATCTTAGGGGGTCTCCATTATATGGTTTATCCTCTCCCCCTCCCAAGATGCTGTATCAACAGAGCTTGGTTATACCTGCCTGTTAATCAGTAAATTGGTAGTTGCTATCATGTGCTCCTTCAGAAAAGCAGAAAACAACGTTTTCAGATGTTCCTGTCACTCAATATAATTGTTTATTCCACATTTTCAGCTATTTCCATTTTCTCCACTAAACTGTTTACCAGGATGTAACTTTTATTACATCTCATCCCTAATTAATGAAAGTGCAGTCATATGCATGTTTAAACAATGAACTCAGTAGCATTAGTTCTAACTATAGAAAACATAGGTTTGTAGCGATGAGAAGCAATTATTAAAAAGAAATTTGATAACATAGGAGTTTTCTTGACTAAAGCTATAGTACCACACACTCTTATCAGAGAACAGGTCTCATTGCACTCAAAGATTTACTTCTAAGCAAATGCAAAGAGGATTCTCACTGAAACTTTCTTCCTTTTCTACCCTAAGGAATGGGGAATTATGTGTTAATCTATTTTATGGAGAAATTGTCCATAAACCTATTTTAGACTTAAATCTTTAGAAAGTTGGTTGGAAACAACCCTACTTTAGTGATATGGAATGATAAATACATATTACATTTCAGTATATAAGTACATTTTACTGACTTCTTTTCAGTAAGGGTTCTTGGATTTTCTTATTTTTTGGTTCAGGTTGTGCTTTTTTTTCATTCAGTTTGTTTTAGCTGTAGAAGACCTCTACCCACTTCATCTCTTGCCAAATACAGCCAATCAATATCACTTATGGGTGCAACATGGTGCATTGTCATTAATTTTCTTGTCTTTGATCTAAGTTATCAAGTTCCACCTGGGTCCAATCAACCATTCCTATATATCACATAATGGAGAATGTCCAGATATTAATTGCTAAAATGGAAATGTTTCCATTTAGCTTTGATTTCAAAATAATCTGGTTTGATATATTTGTAGAAACATTTTCTGTGACTTGATTCTGTAATAAATCAGAAACTTCAAATATTCCCAAATATTCATAGCCTTCTTTTGATGCTGCATCTTTTTTCAATTCTTCATTGTTAAACTATATGATATTGTCTTCAATAACTTTGCCTTTATGGCTATGACTGCCTACTCATAGATGCCAAATTGCATTCCGTTATCTTTACTGAATTTTTTTGTTTTTCCAAATAATTTGTTTTTCCAATAATTTAAATCATTCATGTAGAGTAAACATGAATTTTTTACTCTTTTTTGGCCAATTCATACCCACAAATTTGTCTTATTCAAGACTGTTGACAATAGAGCCATTGATAGTATAAAGAGTAAGAGTGATAATGAGTCATCTTGAAAAAATACACATTTGATTTCAACTTCTAACTTTTTCCCATTAACCATCAGCTTTGTTCACTGAAAATTCATTATTTATTTATTTATTTATTTATTTTATTAGATTTTTATACCGCCTTCTCTGAAGGACTCAGAGGTGTACAATAAAAATAGTAAAACCCCACAATATACACATTAAAACAAAACTTAAAACCAAGCATATAACAAATGGCCAAAATTTAAAACAATTTAAAACCCTAAGATACATAAAACCCCAATTAAAAATTTAATAAAACTTTTAAGCCAGTCAGTCCGCTTGAATAAATAAATGCGTTTTCAGCTCACAGAAAGGTTTATTAAAGTATTAATAAATTGCCAAATGTTTTCTACTGATTTCAAACATTTTGAGACATTTCTCAATCCAGCTATATGAAACAGAACTGAATGCTTTTTATAATCTATCAAGTCATAAACAAATTTGTTCTTTTTTTCTTCAAATTCTTTAAACCAATTTGTTCAGTTAATAACTGGTTCTTTTGTTCCTCTAGAATTTTTACAACACCCATGTTGTTCTACAGAATAAATTATTTCTTTTCCAATAGCTGTAAATTTGATTTGTCATAGCTTGTATGTTGTTGAAAAACAGGTGATGGGTCTGTAGTTTTCAGGCTCAGTTCCGTTCTTCTGAATTAGGAACGTCAACCAGTTGTTAGTCATTTTTTATTTCCTGGTGCTTAAAAAATCCTACTGAACTTATCTGAGTAGATATGTTAATGATTTTAGGCAGAATCCATGAAGCTCATCTGCTCCAGGAACAGTCAAATTTTTGTACTTGGCTTTTGACTATTTCCAGTTATTCTAAAGTCTTTCACACTCAGTACTTTCTCTATTTTCAACTTGCTTGATCCATATTGCATTCCTGTTGTGACATCTATTTGTTTTTCCACAAACATTTCCATAATTTTAGGTGTCATCTTTGTCAGGCTGTTCATTATTGTGGTCAGTCCTTTCTCATTTTCAAGTGTTTTATAGAATTGATGCTGATTTGCTCTAAACTACACATTTCACTGGAACTGAATTATTTGATTGTCACACTGCCATGACTCTTTTGTTTCAATTGTTCTATAGCTTCTGCAATTCTTTCTTTCCAGGTTTTACTTCACCCAGATTAGTTTTGATTTTCTTATTTTCAAGTTTTTTTTTTGCCTCAAATTCTTCAAATTGTTCAAAGTTATATGAATTTTTCTTTCTTCAGTTCCAATCATTTTTCAAACACATTTATGTTTTCTAAATAATTTCATTCCTTAGTATTTTTAAGCCCCAATTCTTATGTGTTACATACATTATCTACTTTATTTGGACCAATGTTGCAGATGGAATCATTTAACAACTTCATTAATATTCTTCACAGTTTTAGAGTTCTCTGGTTAATTTAATTCAATTTTCTTTCAGCTCTTTTGGTCCTTGATTTCCCTATTCTTGATTAACTGATAGTATTTCCAGTTCTTTAACAAAGTCAGTGTTTTGTCCTTGTTTTTCATTAACATCAATTGTCTCTTCACTTTCTATTGTTTGTTGCTTACTCTATAAATTGTTATTGTTATTGTTGTTGTTATTATTATTTCTGAATAATTGCTTTCAATTCAGCATTGTTGAAATACTTGTATTATGCTTTTAGTCCGTAAGTCTCTGTTCATCCACATTTCAATGCTTCTGATTGGTGGAAATATTCCATAATTGAGTGGTTTTCTTCTGATTGCCTTCTAGTAGCCTATCAGCTCATGTACTAGTTGCCCCCTGTTAATGCAGGCGACATTCAACATGAAATTCAATTTTTCACCATATTGAATGGGTCTTGGTCTGACTCTTCAGGCAAGACCTGTGTAATATGATTGCACTTGTACAGTATAGTAGCATCACTAGAGCATCCAGGCTACCAAAGTACTGTTCCTTTGAAGGCTTTATCCACCTGACCAAGCCCCTTCTTAAGGACCTGGGATAGATTTTATATGCTGCCTGATTCTCAGAGGTTTTTTGGGGGTTTACAGAAAACAAATAAAATAATAAGAAACAAAAATGTAATAAGAACACAATAATAACAGGGTGGAAAAGACACACACAAAGCTTTTATTTTAAAAGTTTTAAAACAGTAAAACTATTCAAATTTTGATATAGAAAATAATAAAATTAAAATGAAAATATCTTAAAGAAAGGTACAGAAATATAGAAGAGGAAATGTACCTTTAAATATTTGAGCGGAAATCAGCACGTTGCTGATTGGGCGAAACCTCAGCAGAACTGTATAAAGGAGGTTTTCCCCAGCCTGTTGCTGGGTTCACCCTATATTAAAGAGCTGTTGTCACTACCCTGGTCTCCAGCCTCGTTACTTCCGAACTTAACATTGGCGGCGAGGTGGGATCTCGAGGCTAAGGAGAACCAGAACCGAGCTGAAGCACGCTAGCCCGAACCCAGCAAACTCAGGGCAGAAGCGAGAAATGGCAACACTCCGCCCGCACCCGTTGACCCGGCAAGGAGAAATGGGGAACATATGACCCGTTTGAAAGCTTTCTAGAAGCCAACGAACTGCAGGATCCAGATAACCGAAAAGGGCTTATTTTCTAAGCCACTGCGGTCGGAGGTCTCGATATCGGGAAGCCCTGGCAGAGCCAACGCCGATTGCAGTCGGTGTCGTGGCCAACTCTGCAGACTTTGCTGAAGAACCATTTCGCGCGCCGTCCAAATACGTGCAGCGGTTTGAATTCGAGGCGAAGGCAGATGGAGGCGAGTCCATCGGTGACTACATGGCCGCTGAGAAAGCGTCAAGGACTGCGGATACCGAGACTTGGGCGAGGTGCTCCTCGAGCAACTCATCCGAGGTCAAGACATCCGTTTCTGCGGCGACGGCTGCTAGCAGGAGCAACCTGACACGCTGGCCACGCTCTGGGCGAGGCCAGAGCACACGAAATGTCATAAAGCAGCAGAGACACTGCAAAGCCTCTTCAACAAGGCGGCGAAGCCAACGCCAGTACACCAGGAGGTTCAGTCCGAATCCGGCGGTGAGGCGAGATGGAAGGGTCTGCCGGACCGGCGCGACAAAGGGACCGTGGCGTCACGGAAGCTGCGGGGGGAGGCAACACCAGCGCCAACGCTGCAGGTTTAAAGCGCGACATGCCGGTGGTGTGGGAAGAAAGGGCACCTAGCTCAGGTTTGCAGGCGGCCCAACCTTCCGCCGAAAATTCAAATCGGCCAATCAGAGCGCGGAATCGGAAAGGCGACCCGCGATTGGTTCAAACAAAAAGCAGTCTAACCAAACGACTGTCATAGGCGCGCCTCAACCAAAGTGGAGAAGAAGATCTTCACCAAAGCCCAAGATCGAGAGTCTGGTGCAGGCTTGAAGTGGACACGGGATCAGCGATCACCATCATGTCCTGGGACACCCTGGCGAAGTCGCTGCCGTCCGTCGCGGCGCCATCTGCAAGCACAGCGGCTACGAGTGCACGACTACCAGGAATCGCATCCCTGTTCGAGGACCACCTCCGTCCAGTCGAGTATGCCCTCACAAAAGACCCTGCCCATCACGATCGTCGAAGGAACTCTGCCCAGTCTGTTGGGACTAGACTGGTTCCGAGCCCTGGGCATGGGAGTGACTGGCATCTACAGAAGTGACTGCAATTTGAAAGACATTCTCTTTAACGAGGTCGAAGATGTCTTCAAGGACTGCCTGGGCAAGTACAAGGGACCCCTATTTCCTTCAACTTAGACCCCCAGGTAGCCCCCATTAGGCTTAAGGCGAGGAGAGCCCCTTTTGCCCTAAAACCAAAAACCGATGAGGAGCTTGACAAGCTCATAAATCAGGGGATTTTGGTGCCAGTCGATCACGCAAAGTGGGAGGCATAATCACCCCATCAAACCGGACGGGTCAATTAGAATTTGCGCTGACTACAAGGCGGCTTAACAAAGCCTTACAGAAAGCGCTTACCGGTTCCGTGGTGCAACATTTATTGCACTCTTTGGGGCAAGGGCAAGTCTTTGCAAAGTTAGACTTGGCCCAAGCCTACCAACAACTGCCAGTAGGCGCCGCACAGCGAAGCCCAAGCGATTGTAGCACAGGGGGCATTCAAGTGCACCCGATTGCAATTTGGGGTTAGTGTGGCACCAGGGCTGTTCCAAAACCTGATGGAACGACTACTGCAAGGGCTCCCAGGGTAGTTCCTACTTGATGATGTCCTAATTTCAGGGAAAACATGGAGGAATTGGGGAGGTTAAGAAAGGTCTTGAGCATTTTCGGACAGCGGTTAAAAGTCAAGACAAATAAATGTCAGATAGGGGTGAATCGTCGATTTCTTGGGCTACGGATAGACAAGAAAATTCACCCTACTGAGAGCAAGGTTAAGGCAATTAGGAAGGCTCCAGCGCCCAAAAACAAAGCAGAGCTGCAGGCATTCCTGGGATTGGTTAATTTTTACGCGGTCTTTTAAAGAACAAAGCAACCGTTGCTGAACCGCTGCATAGGCTCTTAGGAAAAATACTGTTTGGTCTTGGGAAAGTCAGAAAATAGGGCTTTTGAAGCAGTAAAGAACCTGCTCTCAAGTGATAGCCTGCTCATCCAATATCACGACTCATTACCCTAGTGCTGGTTTGCGATGCCTCCCCTTATGGGGTGGGGCTGTACTCAGCCATAGACTTCGGCACAGAAGCCCTATAGCGTTCTACTCTAGAACGATGTCCTCCCAGAGAGGAACTACAGCCAATTAGACAAAGAAGCACTAGCCATTGTATCAGGGTCAAAAATTCCATGAGTATGTCTTTGGGCGGAATTTTGAAATCGTGACTGACCACAGACCGCTACTGGGATTACTGGCTGGCGACCGCCAACGCCTGTGGCACTTTCGCCACGCTTGACCCGATGGACTATATTTTAGCCGCTTACTGCATACAAGCTGCAGCATCGACCAGGAAAGAAGTGGGGCATGCAGACGCATTGAGCCGATGCCCACTGCCAGGGCGATCAAGACCCCACTCGGGACACCCATCCTCCTTATTGACTCGTTGGACTCTGGCCCAGTCACATCAAAGGAAGTGGCTCGGGCATCATACCGGGACATTGTGTTAAGGACTGTACTCGGTTGGGTACAGAGGGTGGCCGCCTGCGCCCGGGAAACGGTTCAAAGAATTTGTTAACGTGATGAGCTCTCGGCTCAAGGGGTGCCTGTTATGGGGTGATCGTGTAATAATTCCTGTTAAGTTAAGGCAAGGTATTGGACCTCCTCCACGAGGTCACCCAGGCATCGTAAGGATGAAGGGTTAGCTAGAAGCTATGTATGGGGGCCACTCATGGACGCAGAGGTTGCTGAGAGGGTAGGGGAATGCCAAGGTTGCCAAGAGTCCAGACCCGTACCCCCAACAGCCCCAGGCAGAGAAAGGGAAAAGGCCCAAGGGCCGTGGGCAAGCATCCACATTGACCTTGCCGGCCCTTTCACGCCAAACGTTCCTAGTGGTGGTGCATTTTCCAAATGGTTAGAGATCATACTATGAAGTCCACCACAGCCGAAGCAGTAATCGCAACCCTCGCCACCTATTCGCAACTCACGGGTTGCGGACACTCTGGTGTCCGACAATGGGCCCCAATTCACGGCAGCCCAGTTTGAAGAGTACCTGGCAGAGGAAGGCATCCGACATGCCCTCTCTGCACCTTTCCACCCTGCGTCGAATGGCCTTGCAGGCGTTCCGTCCGGAGCGCTAAGGAGGCGTGTCAGGCTCAAGCCAGGTGACTGGCAAACAAAAATAGACTTTTTCAGCCTGGCCCAGCACAGAACCCCAAGCACAGCCACGGGAAAAGCCCAGCGAATTTGTAATGGACGAAACTCCGGTGCCCACTTGACGTTTGAACCCCATTACACACCCGAGGGTTACAAGGGGAGCTAGAAAAACAAGGAAATGAGCATAGGCGACGGTGTGGGCCCGAAACTATGGGGGCGGCCCGAGTTGGGTCGGGACAAGGTAAGTCTGGAAATCATGACTGTTTATATATCAGTATGGGGATTAGGTCTCAACATCAAAAAACTGGCCTTTTGCTTAATGGTTTAAAGTTCTAAATATGGGATTACTGCATTGCTATTTTTATACAATCCAACCTATACCATATTAGTTAAGAAATTCTAATAAAATATCTTAAAGAAAGGTACAGAAATATAGAAGAGGAAAGGAAAGGAAAGGAAAGCTTTCAGTCTTCCTGGAAGCAGTAATAAGTACATATTACCTTCTTTCTTGAAGGTTAAATCATAATTTCCTCCCTTCCATACTCTACTCTTTCTAATCATCAGGTGAAGAGCAAGATTTTTAGGAGCTTTTGAAATACCAGCCACTGTTTTTTTTCTGGAATGTTTTTCCTAATTTCTCAATTTTGGTAAAGACCTGACATTTCCTAATGATCTTCCATCTAAATAAAAACCAGCTCCAACCTTGCTTAGCTTTTCAAAACCAGTTAGGTGAGCTACATGCTGCCAACTGCAAAGGACATATTCTTTCTCCTGTTCTCTCTCATACTTTGTTAATACGGCTCATCTGAATTATACAAGGTAAGTCTGGAAATCATGACTGTTTATATATCAGTATGGGGATTAGGTCTCAACATCAAAAAACTGGCCTTTTGCTTAATGGTTTAAAGTTCTAAATATGGGATTACTGCATTGCTATTTTTATACAATCCAACCTATACCATATTAGTTAAGAAATTCTAATAAAATATCTTAAAGAAAGGTACAGAAATATAGAAGAGGAAAGGAAAGCTTTCAGTCTTCCTGGAAGCAGTAATAAGTACATATTACCTTCTTTCTTGAAGGTTAAATCATAATTTCCTCCCTTCCATACTCTACTCTTTCTAATCATCAGGTGAAGAGCAAGATTTTTAGGAGCTTTTGAAATACCAGCCACTGTTTTTTTTCTGGAATGTTTTTCCTAATTTCTCAATTTTGGTAAAGACCTGACATTTCCTAATGATCTTCCATCTAAATAAAAACCAGCTCCAACCTTGCTTAGCTTTTCAAAACCAGTTAGGTGAGCTACATGCTGCCAACTGCAAAGGACATATTCTTTCTCCTGTTCTCTCTCATACTTTGTTAATACGGCTCATCTGAATTATACAAGGTAAGTCTGGAAATCATGACTGTTTATATATCAGTATGGGGATTAGGTCTCAACATCAAAAAACTGGCCTTTTGCTTAATGGTTTAAAGTTCTAAATATGGGATTACTGCATTGCTATTTTTATACAATCCAACCTATACCATATTAGTTAAGAAATTCTAATAAAATATCTTATAATGTTGAAGCCATTTAGCGATTTTTGTAGAATGTTATGTCTCCCGGGTGACATTCACCAAATGGATGGTCACCTTTTCCTGGTTCACTGAAGCCTTTGGTATATTTAAGGCACGTGCTAGAGGAAAGTGCCCAGATCACTTCAAAGAGATTAATCAGAGGAACATAACAAGACATTACTTTGCTAACTGCTTTAAGTCTATCTTTGTCTACAAAGTACAGTGATCTCCTCTTTGATCCTACAAAGATAGAATCAAGTGCTCTATACATAGTACTGCGATGCAAACTGAGGAGTGATTTGAAAGTGAAACATATCATAGAGTTATATAAGGCATCCAAACATTGCAGGAATGAGATGGATGCTTTCAACAATATCCTAGTAGACTGGCTTTTCATTTCACCATGGCTCAGATTCAGGGAAACTGTTAGCCTTAAAATGGCATAAATAAAAAATTAACTATAAAGGCATGAACAAACAACTGTGTCTTTCAAACTCTTTGAATTAGAAATATTCAAAGATTTGGCTTCCATGCATCATTCCCATGACCACATTTTCTCAATCTATCAATTTTTTCCCCAATAAGTCATCCATAGATCATAAATGTTCTGAACTTCTCAGACATTGTCTGCATAAAATCTTAATTAAAAATGAGAGTAAAAAAAATGGAAACACAGGGCAATTTTATTTTTCTTAACAAACACAAATAGATGCAGAAGAAAAATTACTATGGCAGGAACTTTACCACTAATTGTATTTTTGTCTCTAAAATGTTAAATAAATATGCATTGAGAACCATCCCTAGGCTCCCAGCACCACCTCCTGAAATTGATTTCCAGAGGAGTATTACCATTAAATTCTTTCTTTCAAACCCATAGTTGACAGACAATGTGGGAAAACACCATGGTTAATGGTACTGGACATAACTGAAACACCCAGCGGAATCTACTGAAATATGCTCTATTATCCACTTCTGTGCATAGTCATGTATCAAGGCATTCAGTGCTCAGACTTTGTAAGGCCCAAGCCCAGAGATGAGACAGTGAGATCCAATTGAGTGCTATCCTCATTTGCTGGCAACTAATAGACAGAATCGTGCCAAGCTAAACTATAACTTTCCTGGCTACTAGATATACTCTGAGAAATTCTAGGGTGGGGCTTCCAGCTTGAAACTGCACAGTCTCTTGATCTGGGTCTCTTTCTGGAAAGGTTCTGAGTTGGCCAAATCCTCTCGCTCTGCTGCCAGGTGGACACTACACCACAGTATTAAACCCAAGCATCAAATCAGATTGAAATGGATCTAGATAATTATTTTTTTCATGAACTCCTTGAGTTCTGATGCCACCATATACTCAAATTTGAATAATGGAAAATTGGACTCGTAATTACAAGATACAAAATGCAAATAAATACACGAATGCTTCATTTATAGAGGGCCTGTACTATTTCTTTTCTAGTTTGTTTTTTTGGTTTTTCAAAGTTTCTTAACAAATTTTAAAATGGGACTCTTTTTCTTTAAAAAAAATCAATTAGAAAACCTTGTTTCTTGTACAAATAGCTCTTTCTGAGAAAGGGTAAATGACATTACAGTATATCCTTTGCTTTTTTGAAAACATTTATTATAATTCTTTCCAAATTTTGATGATATCAGTCCTTTCACAAAAGTTGACAGTTGAGTTGAATAGATAACAGGACTCCTGAGAGGCTTTCTATTAAATCCACTGAGTTTGCCAAAAATTCAGTTCTGAAACTGTTTTTTTACCGCTGGAAATGCTTGTTCATTATTTGTATCTAATTCATTATTGAAACAGGAGTGAAATAGTGGAATTATTTCAAAACACATTTGCAACTCTTAAGTTAAAGCTGCAATCCTATCCATATTAGAGTGGGAGAAAATCTGGCTGAACTCAGTGGTGTTACTTTTGAGTAAACATTGCTAGCTATAAAACCATGAATAAAAACTAGAAAAGCACTGTTCTGCATGTATGTATGTGTATGTATTAAAACCTTTGGATATTTAATAAAGTTATAATCTTCATGACTCTCTGTAAACGAAATAAATCCAAAGGACTTATATCTTTTTAGCTATACGAATGGAAAAGAAAAGGTGGCTTTTATCTGGGTTATTTCAATAACTATAATTTTACCGGCCAGAAAACAAGTATAAAGTTTTACAATTCATTAACTGATTAAGACAAAGCATATTGCGGTTGATTTATATATATTTCCTTATAGAAACATGACTTATGTGTTGGAAAGAGGTTTCCATATGTAACTACGTAGATGATAAATTTCTTCTGGATTGAATTGCATATCTATCTCTTCTGCCAATTCCTTTACTTGTTTTTTTTTATAAGAGCACAATTGTACATTCCCCACCGTTAAACTGAACTATAACAAAGTACCAAGTGAACAGGCATATCAAGTTGGAGTGCACTAAAAGATGTTCTAATCAAAACTCTCCTTCCATCATATGATAGCATCCATCTATCAGCATTCTTTTCCTAAGCTCAGGCCAGGGGACCAAAGCAGAACATAAACATAGATCTTATTATTAGCTGGTGTATTATATTCAATCACAAGTGCACCACAATCATGTTGCATCAATTCCTCACTTCCTAATAAAGATGTTTTTGTTCTAGCTAGCTACCACCATTTTTCCTTTGATAGGCTATTCCACTTCTTCCTTCCCTGGTTTCTTTTCTAGATGACACTATTTCATACCTACAAAACATGTTCATTGGCCTGTTTTAAGCTTGCTTGTTTTTTTCTTTGAAAGTTTGTTGTCTAATAACTTTTGCATTCCCAACCACATTCTGATAGGCCTCACTTTGCTTCAGAATGACCTTGTTTAGGCAGAATTTTATCAGCATCCCCCACATGACTTTGCTATGAAGGGGTGATACATGAAGAGTCTCTAAAGTTCGCATTTTTTGGTTGCCTGTGACAGCTTGTCAATCTTCCTTAAATCATGTAAGTAAATTCCTGAATCACCTAGAAATGATCACTCAGTTTTAGTAACACAGACATGTATAATGCAATGAGTGAAAACAACATATACCGTATATACTCGAATATATCCGAGTAACCCCAAAAACTGGGGTAAACTGGGAGGGTGGAATGAGGCACCGGGGGAAACCTCCTCCCTCAGCTGAGAAGGCTGGCCCGCCTCTCACTGCACCGCAGGGCTTCGCAAAATGTGAAAAAGAAAAAAAAAACTCGAGTATAAGCCGATATATCGAGTATAAGCCGAGGGCTTAAAAAAACAAAACTCGAGTATAAGTATAGACCCGAGTATAAGCCGAGGGCGTTTTCAGCACAAAAACGTGCTGAAAACTCGGCTTATACTGAGTATATACGTAATTGAAGTTAGCAGTGAGCCAGAATGCCTGCTGATTAGGGTCATGTCACTAAATTTTTTCCATCCATATTAGTAGTAAAATAAGCCTAAACATACATTTTTTTGTATAAAAAATTTATTTGAAATGAAGAGTGAAGCCCAAGCCTTTTTATGAACTTCTATTAAGAGGAAAAGAGAAAGAGACATTTAACTGATTTCTTATGCATCATACACATATTCATGCACAAGCATTTGTACAAGCATTTTAATAAGCCAAGAATGGTCATCAGCAAGGCACCCCACTTTTTTAATTCCATTTCAATGGATAGGATAGAAAAAGCAATTACATAAGTACTTGCCCTGCTTTCATCAATAAATCAATTTTTACATTAAAATATCTTTCAAATCAATATCATCTGGTCATTGCATGGATATGTTCATATAGTTTTCCAGGCAATGCTGATTGTCTTTTTTTAAAATACCTCTCCTGTCTACAGACCTCAAATATTCTAGTGCCGTGATGGCGAACCTATGGTACACGTGCCAGAGGTTGCATGAAGAGCCCTCTCTGCTGGCACACACGCTGTCGCCCCAGGTCAAATCTCTGGTATTTCTTTCATGAGTTTCTGTTTCCCTGCAAACGAAACTGAAGCTCATGAAAGAAACAGATCTTACCTCTTGCCGCGCTGCTGGTGTTGGGATGCCCCGCTTCCTGCTGGCCAGCTGGTCTTCAGGTCTCTGCTGTGCATGTGGTATGTCCACGCAAGTGCATGTCTGCACATGTCAGTGGATGTCTGTGCTTGTCTGTGCTTGTCCACACATGTGCATGTCCACACAGGGCCGCGCATGCCCACACATGTGCACATTAGCATGTGCACCTTTCAGTTGGGGGATGTGCGTGTGCAGTTTGGGCACTCAGTGTCTAAAAGGTTCGCCATCGCTATTCTAGTGGTATCCTCCCAAATAGAAACCAGGGTTAACCCTAATTATTTTTTGGAAATTCATCTAATTTGAAGATTAGAATTTATTTTTTATTTTTTTTAAAAAAAGGTTCTAGTAATGGCTGCATTTTAAAATAGACAGAATTCTAAACACACAAGGCTTTACCATAGAGTTTGAATTTATTATTGATAGTTAGTCTACTTTAAATAAAGATACCGTAGATCCAGTGGTGGGATTCAAGTAATTTAACAACCGGTTCTCTGCCCTAATGATTTCTTCCAACAACCAGTTTGCCAAATTATTCAGACAGTTAACAACCGGTTCTCCCGAAGTGGTGCGAACTGGCTGAATCCCACCACTGCGTAGATCCCTTTTCTCAAAAGATAGGAGACCTTTGGAATATAGCAGATTATCCCAGGGGTGAAATCTAAAAATTTTCCCTACCGGTTCTGTGGGCGTGGCTTAATTGGTGGGCGTGGCTTGTGGTCAGATGGCTTGGTGGGCGTGGTCAATAACAATAAATAATAAAATAATAAACAAAGTATAAAAAAACAAGAGGTACCAAAAACCAACTTTCACACTTTACACACACACAGCACAACACAACTGACTCACACACAATGTAAAAGCAGCTGCACTTCACATTCACACAGCCACAAAAAGCTCAAAAACCAACTTTCACACTTTACACACACACAACACACACACACACACACACACACACAATATACATACAGCTTTCTGAAATTTTGTGTGTTTGTGTAGTTAGAGTGAAACACTACAGAAACACACCAAATCTCAGAAAGCTGCACAAATATTTTATTTTATTTTATTTTATTGTGGACTTCAAATCCCAGAGTTCCTCAGCCAGCAAATCCAGCCAGTTGATCACCGAGGAAATAGATTAGCTGAGCGATTGATTCTGTCTGGGCTGAAACTGAAACTGCTTTTGGGCTGTGGCCAGGCGTTCATCAGTAATCAGGTAAGTGCCTTAGAATCTCTACTTTTACTTGTAGAAAACATGTTTTCTACAAGTAAGAGTACAAGTAAGGTTCTGCTGTTTTTTACTTTTAAAGGCCTGTTTCTGCTGAAGCAAAACCGGCTTTAAAAAAACAAAAAAAACCCAACCCTCTGCAGATGGTACGGCTCAGCAGAGGCAGGGGGTGCGGGGCCAGGGATTTTTGCTACCGGTCCTCCGAACCAGCAGCCGCCATCGCTACCGGATCACGTGATCCCGTCTGATCCGGGAGCATTTCACTCTGCTTAGCACCCTCCTTCAGGGCTTGCCTTGACTTTAACGTCCTGCTGTACATGGCCTTTCTCTGTGTTTTGTTAGAATAGAATAGAATAGAATAGAATAGAATAGAATAGAATTCTTTATTGGCTAAGTGTGATTGGACACGCAAGGAATTTGTCTTCGGTGCATAAATTCTCAGTGTACATAAAAGCTATAAGTGATAAATCATCATCATAGTCATCATAAAAATGCAAAAATGGGTTTCAAATTTTTTTACTACTGGTTCTGTAGGTGTGGCTTGGTGAGTGTGGCAGGGAAAGGATGCTGTAAAATTTCCATTCCCTCCCCAATATAGGGGAAGGTTACTGCAAAATCCTCATTTCCTCCCAATCAGCTGGGACTTGGGAGGCAGAGAATAGATGGGGGTGGGGCCAGTCCGAATTTTTAGTACCAGTTCTCCGAACTGCTCAAAGTGTCCGCTACTGGTTCTCCAGAACTGGTTAGAACCTGCTGAAACCCCCCTCTGAGCCCATAGCAGATGGCAGTATTTAAGAGCTTATTGAAAGAAGAACCCAACTATTTAGATGCCTCTATTCATAAGCAAAGCAAATACTGCAGGCATAAATCCATTCGAGACAGGAGATTTAAAAACTGCTTGCAGCAAAGTTTGACAGTTAACAAAGGCAGAGTGATAGGATTAGAAGCAGCCCCTCACCCACAGTCCAACACAGGACAAAAGTCATTAGGCACAATAGGAATTGCCCAACACCCATTCAGAAGACAAGCCCCTTCTTTGCACCATCTCAGGGCAGTCCAAACTTCACCTGGGAGCGCAGATAAACAATAAGTCAGAGACTGACCAGATTAGCTCAGACAAGCACCTAGGATTTGCATTTCCTCTTTTGCCTATAGAGCCAGCTATGGCCCCTACATAACCCCTACATGACCCCATAGGAATCTGACAATAGCCAATAGAAAATTAAAGGACATGTTCTTGTACAGGAACAAGAAGCTCAAATACAAAGCCCAAAGAAGGTATAAAACCCCACCCACTCTCCACTCCATTTTGTCAGCTGCCCAGAATCACATGTGGTTCTGCTTCATCAAATAAACCATCTTTCCAATCAGCCTCCATGTTTCCAGTGTCTTTCTCCCAGCTTAGAACTGAATCAATTGGAAATTTCTTCCAACAAGTTGTTTAGCAGAGTGATAGCATGTCGGAATGGAGAAATGTCCTTGTGTCTAATTTCTCTGGTATGGGTAGAAGTTGAAACAATTTATGCCCAGGATTTGAGGAGTCTATAGATATTTTCACAGTCCTCTTTTTGACTTGTTTTATTTTTTTATTTTTTTATTTTATTTTGTCACAACAATATATGTAGGTATCATACAAAAAGATTATATAGTAAATAAACACATATATGGGTAAATATAAGGAGGTATAAGCATATAGGAAGAAGAAAAGAAAAACAATAGGACAGGAATGGTAGGCACGTTTGTGCGCTTATGCACGCCCCTTATGGTCCTCTTAGGAATGGGGTGAGGTCAATAGTAGAAAGTTTTTGGATAAAACTTTTAGGATTATGGGAAAAGACCACAGAGTCAGGTAAAGTATTCCAAGCACTGATGATTCTGTTACAGAAGTCATATTTTCTGCAATCTAGATTAAAGCGGTTGACATTAAGTTTAAATCTATTAGTTGCTCTAGTATTATTGCAATTAAAGCTGAAGTAGTCTTTAACAGGAAGGACATTACAATAGATGATTCTGTGAGTTAAGCTTAGGTCTTGTCGAAGGCGACGGAGTTCCAAGTTTTCTAAGCCTAGGATTTCAAGTCTGGTGGGATAGGGTATTTTATTGTTTTCAGAGGAATGGAGAACTCTTCTTGTAAAATATTTCTGGACACGTTCAATTGTATTGATGTCAGAGATGTGGTGAGGGTTCCAAACTGGCGAGCTGTATTCTAGAATTGGTCTAGCAAATGTTTTATATGCTCTGGTTAGTAGTGTGGTGTTTTTGGAAAAGAAGCTACGCAAAATTAGGTTTACAACTCTTAGAGCTTTTTTGGCTATGTAGTTGCAGTGGGCTTTGGCACTTAGATCATTTGACATGAAAACTCCAAGGTCTTTGACAGGATGGGGGTCGTCTGTAAGGTAATGTCCATCTAGTATGTACTTAGTTTTTGGGTTCTTTTTTCCTATATGTAAGACTGAGCATTTGCTGGTTGAAATTTGGAGCTGCCAATTTTTAGACCAAGCGGATAGATGATCAAGGTCGTTTTGAATGATAGAAGTATTGTCTGTGGTGTTAAATAGTTTGACATCATCAGCAAAGAGAACACAATCCTCAATGGAAGGCAGGTTTGTAGCAATTGTTTTTTCTGCAGTTCTAATTATCCTCTGAAGTCTGTGTCTGTCTTGTTTGGTTGCAGAGTCAAACCAGACAGTTTCTAGAGGTGCAGATGACAGACTCAATACTTCCTCTTTAGAACTGGATCAGCAGCTCCTTGGGCAGTTTGAGCTTTCTGAGTTGGTGCAGAAAGAACATTCTTTGTGCTTTTTTGATTACATTTTTTTATGTTAGGCGTCCATTTTAAATCTTGAGATATGATATAACCTAGAAATTTGAAGGTCTCCGTGCTGGTACTGTGTTGTCTAGTATTGTGAGAAGTGGTAGTATAGGAGGGTTAATAATAAACCTAAAGCATTCTTTAGTATCATTTATCAAGGAAGTATCATTTATCAAGGAATCCATGGGCTTATCTTTCCTGACTGTTTAAAACTTCACTTCAGTTATACTAAAAGTTTTGATGAACAAAGGTCCCCAAATGGATGCAATAAATAATTTTCTACAAATGACAGACTTATATCATATTTTTATTTATATTTGGAAATCAAATATAACAAATACAGATTTTAAAAAAATAATGAAATAAAGGAGCACAGATTCATTAAGAAAACAAGTGAAGGAAAAATATTCAAAGTATACTTATTTATTTAACCAATTTGTAGAGGGCCTATATCAAACAAGAGACAATGGGTCGTAAACAACCATAAAATCAATTATACAATTAAAAACAGAATATAACAAGCAAATAAATACATAAACATATAAATACATGAACATAAACATATAAATACATGAACATAAACATACATTCTTTCTATGGGATATTTATATGCCACCTATTTAAGGAAACATAAGATAAAGAAGATAGAAATTCTGTCAAGAGGGCTACCTTCAGACTTTCAAGGTTCTGTTAATATAGCCTTAAAATAAGGTAGAATTAGCACATTTAGTCACCTTTCCTGTCTATCCGGGAGCCCCCCCCCCCCACAGTTCAAACAGCCTGCAGATATTTGTCAGGCCTCCAAGGGAAACGAGACAGGAAATATGACTAAATGTGCTAATTCAACCTTATTGCAAGGCTACATTAAAGGAATCTTGAAAGTCTGAAGATAGCACCCTTGACTAAACTTCTTTACCTTGTGTTTGCCTTCAATGGCGGCATACAGCTGGAGACATATAAATGTCCCATAGATAGGAGAAAAAACACTGCCATTAAAAACTCAAGTCCATCCATCTGTGTTTTGTTGTTCTTCTGTCCTGGGGAGATGTTGATCCAGATGGGTGGTGGTCCAAGCAAGCAGGTCAGTTACAGGCACCGTATGGAATTCCAAACTGCTACACAGCCTGAGAAGAGACAAATCACAGGGCGGAAAGCAGAATTAAGCATATGCTTGATAGAAGAAAAACCTACATTTGCAGAAACTGAACCATCCCTTAATCTAACCCTCCACATTACCAACCTGCTGCAGCATATTAAAAACTATTATGGTCGGCGTCTGTTCCAGAAAATATTCAGCCCCAGTGCCATCTTCCAAACCACAAGGGAAACTTCAGCAGTAGGGAGTTCTGGTCTTCCAGTGATCTAGAAACACAGATGCCAACAGTTACTATGCAGTCAGAAATTATAACAGATGAAATTCAACTATTTTATATAACTTATAAAATTTATAGAAAGAAGAAACAAAGGGCCATTTCCTTAGATGGAGTAGAACTTCATCCATCCTGGAACATTGGTGGATCAACGGCGGAGGGTGGAGGTCACAACTCCTCTATTTTTAGATCTCCTGCATGGACATAAAAGGTGAGAAAAATGGAAAGAAAGAGATATTGAAATTTGATATGTTTGCTACACAGGTAGAAAACATATACAGGTTTTTCATCTATGGGAGTTGTCCTCAATGTATGACAACAAGGGAGCTCAAACTCATGACCATTGCAGTTTTAAATTAAGTCACCACATGACCGAATTCGATTTTACAACTGTTTTTACAACAGTTGTTAAGTGAATCACATGGTGGAAAATCCAAAAGCAGATTATCCAGTGGCTGATTCCCCCCACCCCACCCCACCCTTTTTTTTTTTGCCTTAAAACAATGAAAATATCTCAAACTGCAATCATGTAACCATTGGGTGCTGCAAAGGATTGTAAATTTGAACTTCTTGCCAACTACCCAAAATGTGATGACATTAGTGTCCGGTTGATGTGACTGTCATAAATAAGAATACTGGTCATAAGTAACCCTCCCTAGTCCCCTTAGCGTTCTCAATAAAGTTACCTTCATTGATGTTTTCATAGGTGATTTCAGTCTGCCAGATTTCCCTGGGAACATCAGGGAAGGCTTGCTGGACTTCATCAAGCTGTAAGAGAAAGAAATCCCTCACACTATTGCCAAGGTTCATGGAGAGTAATTCTCCTTCCCTTGGCCCATCACTCACATATTACTAGCAAGCCATCCTTCCCAGAATTTCCTCAAGTGGCATGAGAGGAAAAAGACCACCCCCCTGCATGCTCTCTGGCTCCAAGAGGAAGGTTATTTGAGGGTGGGGTTCCAAGAGCTGTGGGGGACTCAAAGGCTACAATTCATGTGGTAATTTAGTTTTGCTACTTACATCGATCCTGGGATGATGTTTCCCACAATAGAGGAGCTGGCTGAGTGCCGGCAAGAAGAATCTCCCACCTGGGTCCAAATGCTGTGGAATCAACAAAGACACGTTTTCTCATTTCTGACAATCAAGAATCTCGCTGCCAAAACACACGTGTGCAGGTTATGATGGTGTTCCTTTGAGCTGCTGTGGGATTTCTGGACCCTTACCTTCAGAATGAAAATAAACTGCTTTGTGGTGGGTGACTGCCGGAGAAGGCTCCTCAGTGTCAGGCCAAAAGCCTCCTCCAACAACTTCTTCTCCACCTGAAAGGAAACATCAAGAGATGGTGCTATTTCTTTTGGAGAACAGTTTCCCATCCATGCAACACTAGAAAGGAAATCCCAGAAATGTTGGTTAAAGTGGTACCTCAGAAACATCATCTTCTGTGTCCAGGGTTGCTGTCCAATAAAAAGTGGAAATGTCGATCAGCATGGATTCGATCGGCTCATCCATTTCCGGTATTATCTTGCTGTGGGATTAAAAGAAGGAAGAGACATTAGTGCCCATATTAATAAGCAAGCCTCACTTTCATTTTTCCCACAAGACTAGGATAAGCTGGCTCAACTGAATGTCCTTCCCCTTCTTAATGATTGAGTACTCCAAACAGACTTTTCTCACCCATTATAAAAGAAACAAAAGACTGACCTGAGATCGTACATTTCCAGCATAGCAGCTAATCCGGTCACGAAGGTGTGTTCCTGCAACAGAGCCTGCCATGAAACAAAAGAGGAGATAATCAGAAAATTCAAGCTCAACCAAGTTGCTCCAGAATGTCTTCTTTGTCCCAAAACCTGCTATGTTGTTGCAACAACTTGTCTTTCAGTCCAAAGGAAAAGTGTCCCCATATTAAGGATCCTTTTGAGCCTTGAGAAGGTAAACCTTCTGCAAATTCGTAGTAGCTTTCCTTTTCTCCCTTTCCCTCTGAAATCTCCCCATCCTCCTTGACTGCCACCCATTAACTCTCCCCCCTTCCCATCATATTTTTATATCTGGGCGCTGGGGCCCTCATTTGTGCACTTTTCTTAAGGTGAAACAGTGCAGTGATCGCACTGAGGACCTGGATTAGGTGATGCTCTGGTGCAATTGAAGAGTCTGGCTGTCAGTCAGAGCTGCTGACTCTCCCAGAGTCCCCAGTGCTCTTCCTTTTACAAGGAAAGCTTGAAACCCTCCTGAGACTCTGTCCACCCTAAGGAATCTTTTGCCCCACACTGAGATTGGGCAAAAAAGGCTGGGATTGAAACCTGGAGGCAAAGCCCAGCGAAAGAAACCTCTACTTTCAAGGGGTACCTGTGGTGTTTCTCTCCTCCGCTCAGAGACCACTTGCCGGAGATATTGTCTTATCTCTTGGTCTCTTCTTATGCAGGCCGGCTCTGATTGCGCTGCTTGGGGGAGGTCCTGTCTCTCAAAGAGAACCTTCTCTTTCCCTCCGTTGTCCTTTGTAGGGAAATCTGGGAAAGGAGACACAGAGGGTGGAATCATAGCAAAGTTTTAGATCCCCTCCAGATGAAGAAAAGACACTAAAATCAGCCCTTTGCAGCATCCTTCCCTCAGAGACCCAATTCAAAGGGTTTTGTGACTGTGTCTATTTTAGGGGAAAGACAAATTGCATTCTCTACATCCCCCCTCCCCAGTTCCCAG
Organism: Ahaetulla prasina; assembly: GCF_028640845.1. Lineage (NCBI taxonomy): Eukaryota > Metazoa > Chordata > Lepidosauria > Squamata > Colubridae > Ahaetulla > Ahaetulla prasina. The sequence goes on along the minus strand of NC_080545.1, from coordinate 103,381,950 downwards.
TATATAGATAGGTTCCACTGTCTAAGTGCAGCCTAGAATATAGGAAGAGGCAGAATTGGCTTCTCTAGATGCCTATATAGAGGACTCCACTCCTAAAGGAGCTCCTTCCCTTTCCCCCTCCATCCCCTTCAACCCAAAGTGTCTACTCACCATGCTGCTCCACTTTGTGGAGCTCAATTTCAATGATGACTTTTGTCTTTCTTTCGTGAGAAAGACTTGTTTCCTCCAGCGTGGAGGTTGAAGGGGTTGCAGGGCTGCCATTTCTTCTCTTTCTCCTCCAGCAGCATTGGGAGATTTCCCTGCATCGTTCCAGTAATCTCAGGAACCTAAGAAAAGGAAGGGAATGGAGTAAAAGCTCTTTTCCAGACTCCACCTGCTCTACCTGCTCTGTGTCTGGGACAGAGAGAGAAGCTCCTTCTGGGTCAACCTCTCCGAAGGAGCCCAGTCCTGAGGGCCTCCCTTCCCCACCTTCCCCCTCTCCGTTTCCCCATCCCAGGGCAAAGGCTCCTAGACAGACCTTCCACCTCCCAAGCAAGGAAAGACACGAAGGAGAAGCTCTTTAGAGCAGCCCTTCTGAAGACCTACTTACGTCTTCCTCAACATCTTGGCTCTGCTCAGTGACAACTGGCAGTTGGTGACCTTTGACCCTGGATGGATGACGTCATATAACCAATAGAATTCCCAGAGAATTCCCTTTGGGATCTACCACAGGTGATCTGCTCCACCTTTTCTGCATACACTGTTGGCAGTCAAAGATCTCTAGGAACCTACTAACAAATCTCTCAAGCTGCCTCTTTCTCACCTTTTGGTACAGAAGCCAAAGCTCTTTGTATGTAACCTGCCTTTCTCTAGAGCAGCTCCATTAAGCTCTCTGACTAAGCAAGGCTCACCAATGCAGCTTCTGGTCAACTTCCAGGCAAAATCAGTTGTGTTGCAAGCTGTCTGTGTGTGTGTCTGTGCGTGTCTCTCTCTGTGTGTGTATCAACTCTGCTGGGTCTAGAGTCAGCTCCCTCTATTCTATCTGCTTAGGTGCAGATACCTTTTTCTGCATGGCAAACTATTTTTTTTAAGTTTTGTCGATTTTCTATTGTTTACATTTTGTTAGTGGTTAATAAACATCGTGTTGTCTGGGTTATTTTATTTCCTTAGCCGTAAAAATTACATTTCTTCATTTTTCCAATATTGTGCAAATATAATCCACACTGCTGTTGATAGATGCAATATTAAATATATATTTTATTTATCAAATGTTTCTGCTGTTATACCTAATAGAAAAAGTTCAGGTTTAAAATCTACATGTTTTCCTATCATCTTTTCTAGCCACTTATATATTTTTGCCCAACTTTTTTTTTTCTTTGACACAAGTCCACCACATGTGGTGTGCCTGTTTTTTGGTTATATTTCCAATATTTGTCAAATTTTTAAACATTGTAACTAACTTAGCAGGTGGTAAGTACCATTTATAAAACATTTTATTTAAGTTTTCCTTAGAAGAAGTTGCCATTGTTAACTTTCCCATAAGTTTTGCCATTTCTCTTATTCTATATTATATCTAAAGTTTTTTGCCCACTGTATCATTGTGTCTTTTACTTGTTCATCCTCCATTTTCCGATTTAGTAAAAAAAAAATTACATATTTTCTTAATTAGTTTTTCATTAGAATTCAGCAATATCTGATTGAAGGCTGTCTCTCCTTTATAAAAGCTGTACATTTTTATGTCTTTATCATGTCTAGATTGTATTTGCAGTTGAGGCCACCATGATAATTTACTTCAAGTTCTTGCTTAGATTTTAATTTCCCTTCAGTGTCAAAAATGTCTTGGTTCACCAGATTTGGATATGTAAATGCTTCCATTTTGCCCCATTTTACAACTTTTTCTCCCCTCCAGCCCATATTGGGTATTGCACAGAATCATAGTTGCTAATTCTAATCTAGGCATTTGGTAATATTATTACATCTACCACATTGAAAAAGAAGTTATCCATCTTAAAACTTTTGTTTTTACCTTTCCTACAAGTTACCAACATGGAAACACCAACAATCTTATTCTGTGTATTCTGTGTATTTTGTCTTATTCAGTGTATTCTTTTTTGGCTCTTATTCCCAATATTTTCTTTCTTCTCTCTCCCCCACCCTCTTCACTTACTCTCTCACCCTGTTTAGACCATTTGCGAACCACATTCACAGAGAATGGACGAGGTCCTGTATCTGGTCTAATTTTGGGGACTCTACCTTCAGTCTTAGCACCAGGGGTGAAATCTAAAAATTCTGTGGGCGTGGCTTAATTGGTGGGCGTGGCTTGGTGGTCAGATGGCTGGGTGGGCGTGACCAATAACAATAAATAATAAAAATAATAAACAAAGTACAAAAAAAGAATGAGGTACTTTCAAACTTTACACACACACAACACAACACAACTGACTCACACACAATGTAAAAGCAGCTGCACTTCACACTTTACATAGCCACAAAAAGCTCAAAAACCAACTTTCACACTTTACACACACACCCCTAACACACACACACACACACACACACACACACACACAATATGCCACATACAGCTTTCTGAAATTTTGTGTGTTTGTGTAGTTAGAGTGAAACACTACAGAAACACACCAAATCTCAAAAAGCTGCACAAATATTTTATTTTATTTTATTGTGGACTTCAAATCCCAGAGTTCCTCAGCCAGCAAATCCAGCCAGTTGATCACTGAGGAAATTGATTAGCTGAGTGATTGATTCTGACTGGGCTGAAACTGAAACTGCTTTTGGGCTGTGGCCAGGCGTTCATCAGTAATCAGGTAAGTGCCTTAGAATCTCTACTTTTACTTGTAGAAAACATGTTTTCTACAAGTAAGAGTACAAGTAAGGTTCTGCTGTTTTTTACTTTTAAAGGCCTGTTTCTGCTGAAGCAAAACTGGCTTTTAAAAGTACAAAAAAAAAAAACACCTCTGCAGATGGTGCAGCTCAGGAGAGGCAGGGGGTGCGGGGCCAGGGATTTCAGCAGCCGCCATCGCTACCGGAACGCGTGATCCCGTCCGATCCGGGAGCATTTCACCCCTGGATTATCCACATTTCCAATGAGAACTCCCAAAGGGCTATCTGTATTTCAAACATGTTTAGTGCAGCATACTACTATTTACTGCAGATAAAATTATATGCTACTATTTTGAACTGGGGATTGATGAAGAAGTAAGCAGCTCATGAACCTCTTATGGCCCTCTAACCTTATATATAAAATTTTCAGAACTCTCTGGGATGATATCATTAAAATATGGTGCAAGGGTGATAATTTTGAGCAGCACTCTTGCAAAATAACAGCTTTATAAAAGAAGTCAGTTCAGTCATGTTCATCCCAGCAGTGTTTTTGTATTAGTGGTCACTGTCCAGGTTGTCCTTAAGGGATGGATGAACAGATAAAATGTTGCCAGTAATAATCAAAATCAGTCTAGCATCAGGTAAATAGAACTTTAGCTGAATTGGGGGAACTACAAAACAAACAAACAAAACCCCCAAACCCCACCTAATTGGTCTTTTTTACTTCATTTTTACTGCTAAAGAAAAATGCTTGTATTTTCTGTCCCAAATCTTAAATAATTGGGATGGCTTCAGACATGCATTTTAGCGCATCTCTAGTCATCACCTTGCAGAAGGATGAGGACTCTTTTAGCTGCTACCCACACCAACAAATATCTTAGTTGGTTTGGATAGCTACTGCAAGCTACAGCTGGGAAATATCTTTTGCTGAGTTATAGCTTATTCACTTAACTATTTAAAAGAATCAGGCAGCAAGGAATGAGAATGGCTCTGTCTGGGATCCTATCTCTTGAATAGACCAGGACCATATTTGCATGACCAGTAACCTGCATCCATACTGTGATTTGGCTTAGCTTGCATTAAGCCTTAAACTAGCTCCCCTTTTGTTTGGTTTTGTTGAGGAAAGGGAAGAGTCTGAGAAAACTAGCCTACCTTCCTTCCCCAGTATAATGATGCTTGCATGATTACTTCTATGCATCTGCCTTCCTTGGTTTTGTAAAAAATCAAGAAATGCTGGCTGACCCCCAGCCCAAAGGTGGGTCTCTTGTTTGCCCCACCAGCACCGATGAACACTTCTTAATACAGAATAAAATAATAACCTAGGAAACTCCTCCCTCTCCCAAATTTGTGTTGAGCTCATATAAAAATGTGGTTATAAGAACAATAAGTGCTTAATACTTCAATAATTAAAGGTAAAGGTAAAAGTTCCCCTCGCATATATGTGCTAGTCGTTCCCGACTCTAGGGGGCAGTGCTCATCTCCGTTTCAAAGCCGAAGAGCCAGCGTTGTCCGAAGATGTCTCCGTGGTCATGTGGCTGGCATGACTCAACACCAAAGACGCACGGAACGCTGTTACCTTCCCACCAAAGGTGGTCCCTATTTTTTCTACTTGCATTTTTATGTGCTTTCGAAACTGCTAGGTTGGCAGAAGCTGGGACTAGTAACGGGAGCTTATCCCGTTACACGGCAGCACTAGGAATTCAAACCGCTGAGCTGCCGACTTTTCAATCGACAAGCTCAGTTGTCTTAGCCCCTGAGCCACCGTGTCCCACACTTCAATAATTATGTGGACCCAAATCTTAATTCAGCCACTATCAGCCTAATGCCATATAGTTACCTGGAGTTCATTCTCCTGGAATTTTCAGCCAATATCTGGCCCTAGTCAGTCTATTACAGAAGATGTCCCCTCATGAACACCTTAAATCTACCTTGCCCAGGTATAAATATGTGCATTGGATCTCCAACTACCTTTCTTCCCAGTGACCTGTCATTGATCTTCCCACTGCATGCTAGACAATTTTGCAGCTTCTTCCTTCCTGTGATTTTACACAGCTGTTTCTGATGCACACCTGCTCCAGCACTTCCCTTCCCCCTTCCCAGACTGTTGCATCTCTCACTGGATATGAGAGATCTCACTCTTGCTCTCTTTGAAGTGGAGACATTAGAGACAGCTAAAATACAGCCACCAGCCCTTTGTAGCCCCCATCTCATCATGGAGGAACAGAAGGTGAGGAGAATTCTGAGGGCTGTGGACCCTAGAAAGGCTGCCGGTCCTGACCGTATCTCTGCCAAGTGCTTAAAGACTGTGCTGATCAGTTGGCTGGAGTCTTTACCAGGGTCTTCAATCAGTCTTTATCCCAGTCCTTATTTGAAGGCTTCCACCATTTTTCCTCTGTCAAAGAAGTTCCCTATCAATAACCTCAGTGATTACAGACCAGTGGCACTCACTCCTATCATCATGAAGTGCTTTGGGAAATTGGTCTGCCAGCACATCATTTCTGGTCTTCCGCATACATTTGATAAACACCAGTTTGCATACAGAAGAAATAGATCTACAGAGGCCATCACTCTTCACACTGCTCTGACTCATTTGGAACAGCAGGGGAGCTATGTGAGGATGCTTTTTGTAGATTTTAGCTCTGCATTTAACACAATACTTCCATATAGACTAGTGTGTAAACTTATGGATCTTGGAATTTCTTATTCAATCTGCCTTTGGATTATGGATTTCCTATCTGGCCGTTCTCAGAGGATCAGATTAGGTAATCATATCTCTTCAGCCCTTATTCTTAACACTGGTACACCACAGGGTTGCGTGTTGAGTCCCTTACTCTATACTCTTTATGTGCATGACTGCATTCCCACTCTCGCTAGTAATACTATTACTAAATTTGCAGATGATACAACAGTGGTGGGACTCAACTCCAGGGGCCGGGGAGATGAGTCTGCCTATCGAGATGAGGTAGACTGGTTGCTTTCGTGGTGTGGAGACAATAACTTGATGCTTAACACCAATAAGACCAAGGAGCTTATAGTGGACTATAAAAGGAATAGATCAGACATCCAGCCATTGCTTATCAATGGAGATAGAGTGGAGAAAATGGCCAGTTTTAAGTTTCTGGATGTTATCATAAAAGAGGACCTGACCTGAAGCACTCTCATTGCAGCACTGGTCAAAAGGGCCCAGCAGAGTTTATGCTACCTGAGACACTTCTTAGGAAACAATAACTGTATGAAAGACTGCTGGTGACCTTCTACCACTGCACCATAGAGAGTAATTTAACTTACTGCATCTGTGTATGCTACAGTGGTATGGTACAGTGGCAGATAGGACAGCACTCCAGAGGGTTAATGTCATTGCCCAGAGGATCATTTCCCCTCTTTGGAAGAACTTTATAGTTCCCTTATAGCTGCCTTAAGAAAGGTCAAATCATTCTTAAAGATCCATCTCATCCTGGGCACATTTTTTTTGAACCTTTTACCATCTGGCAGGTGGTACAGGATAATAAAAACAAGGACAAATAGGCTGAAAAACAGCTTCTATCCAAGGGCAGTAACTATACTGAATTCTACTGTATAGTGCAATACTAAAGCAGTATCGGGTTTTCAATTCAATTGTATGGAATGTGAAGGATGTGTGTTTATGTTTTATTTTTATAGTTATAATGTACACTGAAGATGGCATTTAATTTCGTTGTACGAGGTGCAATGACAATAAAGAAAACCGGGGTGGGTTCTACTTATCTTTACTACTGGTTTGCAAGGGGCCGCACACACACTTCTGCGCATGTGCAGAAGCTTCCTGATGACATCGGGGTCAGTGGGCGGAGCCTCCCGTCAGTTTTACTACCAATCCTTGTGAACCGGTCCGAACCAGGGGCAACCCACCACTGAAGTAAACTTAACTTAAGTTAACATATTATATATTAGCTGATCATTTTTTAAAATAAAAAGTCCATATCCTTCCCCCTGACATTCTTTTGTGCGTTGGGACCTCTCATGTAAGGTTTAAGGGCAAGTATGTAGAAATGGGCAAGAGAAGCTTTGATTGTTTCATGTCCCAACTGGGTGGCAAAACTTGGCAAACTCAAAGCCTTAATTGTCTTCACAGGATAGGTTTTGCAGGTCAGTCAGCGGATGGACCTTTCAAAAATTAATACATTAATACTGAAGCCTTCAATTAATATAAACTTAAAGAAATTTAAGGAAAGATAGCGGATAGAGCAACCAAGTCTAATAGCTGACAATGAATATATTGAAATGGTGGAAGGTTCCTGCTTTTTAGGAAAAACCATCAACAATAAAGGAACCAGCAGTAAAGAAATACTCCTCAGACTAGCACTAAGCAAAGCTAGTCCAAGATCTTGAAAAAGATATTCAGATACCTTGATATAGCTGTACCTATAAAGATCAGAATTGTGTAGTCAATGATTTTCTCTCTGGTTTTCAGAAACAGTATTGATGCCTTTAAACTTCTGTATTGGAGAAGACTCCAGAGAATGACATGCCTGGGCAGAGGGTTGGACTAGAAGATCTCCAAGGTCCCTTCCAACTCTGTTATTATGTTATGTTATGACATGGTTAGCCAAGAAAACAAACCAAAAATGAATCATCAAACAAATCAATCCAGAGTTTTCATTTGAGGCACAAATGACTACACTCAAAATAGGATATTTTGGACATATCATGTGAAGGCCCAACTTTCTGGAAACTGCTATAATACTGTGAAAGGAAAGAGACCAGCAGCAGGTGGATGGACTGAGTTAACATGCCTGTCCTAGTCCTTCATTAGCCACTAGCACATAAAACTCACAGGATACTACTAAACAAAGAGCCAAAGTACTAGATCAGGGATCCTCAACATTTTTCTAAAAATGTGTCTACATTTTTAACTCACATTTTCACTAACTAGTGCTCAAGGTATATAAAAGAAATAACAGAAATACCACATAGAAATCTAATCAACAAAACAATAGATTAAAAATGGTAAGTGAAAAATATGGAGAAAATATAAATAAAATTGATGCAAATAAGCACCCTTATTTTTTGAGTTTGCTTTATGGATTGTTTAAATTTTTTTAAAAAAATATTTGTAATATTTCCCTATTGACCTATTCAAGCAGAGCATAGATGGATGCAGACAGAATGCATTCCAGAGATCTACCAGAAGGCACATGGACATATACATTTGCATATACACCATCTGTTTTTTCTACTGGAATATTCTCCCCATCCCCTTCATGTTTGCAATCAACATGTCTCTCTGCTAATATTTTTACTAACTTGGTTCCATCCATCTCATCATTCTTTCTTCTGAATATTGTGGACATCAATCTTTTAAATAGATAACTATTCAGACATGAGTGCTTGGACATCATATCCAATTAAACTTATGGGACCGTGTTGGTACTTTATGGAGTCACAAAAATTGTTTTTAACATCACAATTTCTGAGGATGAACTTTTGAAAACTTAAATGAGGCTCTCATGAAGAAGTCATAAATCAACAGGTTCAAACTGCAGATGATCAAATATTTGCTAATCAACTATGTGGACTAGCACGGTTGAGTTTTACAGCATTATCACATACATGACTGTTCAGAAGTTAATCCCGTTGGAGTCAGTTTGGTTTCTTAGACAAATATGTACAGAACTGCAGATTTCATGTATTGTTATTTATGCATATGAATATTTTTACAATTTCACAATGAGATTGAAAAAAAGCTTTGTTTCTGTTTTCTATCAGCTCATTTCCTAGAGTGCTCGGCTGCTCATCTCCTTGCTATGCTGTCTCTCCTGTAATCTGTAATTCATGATCATTATTTCCATCTTAAAATCAAGTGATTAAAATCAGCAAACATTCTATGCATCCACACTTCTGCCTCTGGCAAACTCTTATTTGTTTGATAAAAATGTGAAATCACAGCTGTCGGCTCTTTAATACACATCGAAGTACAGGTAGCCCTTGATTTACAACAGTTTGTTCAGTGACCGTTTGAAGCTACAATGGCACTGAAAAAGTGACTGATGACCATTTTTCATACTTGCAACATCCCCAAGGTCATGCGATCAAAATTCGGATGCTTGGCAATTGACTCACATTTATGAGAATTGTACTATCCAGGGGTCATATGACCCCCTTTTGCAATCTTCTGACAAGCAAAGTCAGTGGGGAAGCCAGAATTGCTTAACAAGCATGATATTAACTTAGTAACTGCAGTGATTCACTTAACAAATATGGCAAGAAAAGTTATAAAATGGGGCAAACTCATTTAAAAATTTCTCAGCAACATAAATTTTGGGCTGAACTGTGGTCATAAATCGAGGACTACCTGTGTTAAAGAATCTACAATGTCATAATATATCAGCAAAGCTGATCCAAGCAGCATGGCCTTTTGTAATTAACAGATGGAAATTTTGTTAATGCATAGATAGAAAATGACACCATTAAGTGTTATCCAAGCTTTTTGATATGGTACCAAGGGAGCTGATAATCACTGGGACCACCATGGCCAGTTTATGCCATAATCTTAAATTTTCAGATTTTGATGCTTAGTGATCTTATGATAGTAGTTCTTTGCCTTCTATTTTGCTATCCCTTGGTATTGCCACATCAATTATCAACATTTTCTTCTTTTCAACCAGTTATATCTGATGTATTATAAGCCAATTTCTGTATTTGAAAAATCCCACAATATTTTAACATGCCCCTTTTCAGCTATTTTTCAATTATACAAGTCCCACCAACTTTTCATTACTGACACAGGATAATTTGTACAGATACTCCAGGGAATCATTTTGGCAACTGTGTTATGTCATTGTTTATAATCACTTTGTGTAATCTTGCTTAAACGGAATACGTACACGCTTCTTTGCACAATCTGCACTTTTAATCTTTTGATGATTTCTTCAATTCTGGCCTATTATTATGGTTGATTGCAGTTGTTTAGAGTGGATCTGACATTTTTGTCCACCTGTTATGTCTTTTCCAAGTCTCTGGGATAGGCAGATGTCATTGTTCGATAGTGCTAAAGGTATCCTGGCAGGATGTGAGCTGTTCCAAGGAAAGCTGCCTTTTGCAATTAACGGATGGCGCTTGTGCCTATTATTAATAGTAATGGCATTAACCTTAGCATTATTACAGCTAGAGACAAGTTACAAAGCTCAAAAGTAGGAAGCAAACTGTCCATTTGCCAGTTACCTCTGTTTAAAAAATTGAGCAAACTGAAAAAAAAAAAATAAGAGTGAAGAAACGCCTGTCCAGCGGGCTCTAAGACCCGACAGCAGAGGGGATCTGGAGCATGCGTGGCAACGATTTGTGCAGCTGGCGGCTGCCTTTCGAAGAGCCGCCACTCAGGGCTTGGCAAGGAGGTGGGAGTTAAGAAATAGTTTGCAAGTGAAGTTCTCGCCTGCTCCAGCAGCCTTTTCCCCTGGCCGAGCTGCAAAGCGCTAAGCCGGAAAGCTCCTGATTTTAAACGGAACTGCTTGTTGGGATCTGACTCCTGTTTCGTAGAAGGACGAGGGGTGTTTGCGCAGCTCATGTGGCCAGCGTGGTAGGTTCCTGGACTTTTTAATACATCTTTCTTTCCACCCTCCACCCGCATTGTTTACTCAGGAGTAGAAGTTCTGATACAAGCTAGCTCCGATTGGCTCTTGAGACGCGGTTCAATCAATGCTGGTCGTTGCTGGCATTGGAGAAGGAAGGCAAAGCATGGACTGAGCCCTTAGTCGTGGCGCTCCTTGAGTAGCAGCATCTGCGAAGAAGGAGCCGATGACCAAATGGCCCAAGCGACTAACTCCGCTGCCCCAGCCCTGAATTTCACGAGGCTGGTCGGTCACCTTTCTTATTCGCTTCGCTTTTTTTCACCCCGATAAGTTAACCTCGCCTTTTCCTTTGACAGTCTAGCAGATCCGGGGATCGCACCCTGAATCCTATTAAATCTGGAAAGCAAGGCGTGTTTTTCCCCTTCCTTAGTAAGAAAACGTATTCTTCCCCCCCCTCCCCGAAATTGGCCATAGCTTGAAGATGGGGAACTACTTTGTGCCGATCGCGCAACTTTTTCACCGTCCTCTGTTACGCGCCCGCTATCAAGGTCGTTAATGAGTAATAAAAGGACAAACTTTCCCCACCCTTCCAAAGCAGGTGTAGTTATTCCCAGCAACGTTTCGGTGCAGAGGTGAAATAGGCACACGGAGAAAAAGAAAGTTACAGTTCTGAGTAAATTAGGCACAGGTCAAGGCTGCCATCCAGGGTTCTATGAACGCATGTCAGTTGGTCTCAAATTCCATCAGGGTGCCTTTTTAAAAATTATTATTATTATTATTTACCAGTGAGGGCGGTGGTGAGGAATTGATCTTTGCTGTGTTTCCAAACTCTCCAGATCTATTTCTGGCACCACGGAGGAGGCTGAAGTTAGTAACAGAAGGTCTGGTTAGTTTGCTAAGAGACTGCAGGTTTAGAATTGTTTCTTTTCCACAATGCAACATGTTGATCTTGCATCCCCTTGTTTATTTTCTTTCAGCCTTCACCCATGAGGTAATCCTTTCTCTTCTTTCACCTCTCCTCTCCTCCCTTTTTATTTTTATTTTTTTTTCAGATTGTGAAAGCCTTTTCAGTTGCTGGAGTTGAAAAGACAATGTAGCCAGTCTGAGAATGGGGCTTTTCACTAAGAGGAGATCACAATGGCCAGAGAAGATTCAGTGAAGTGTTTGCGGTGCCTACTTTACGCCCTCAATCTGCTCTTCTGGGTGAGTTCTCACATCCTCTGATAAGAGAGGCAGGGGGAACCAGCCTTGCTTAGATATCTTCCCCCAATAAATATCTTCAGATTTTGCACCAGACAGACATAGTTGATTATCCCTGGGGTTATTTCACTCTTTTTCTTCCAGAGGAAAAGGTGTTTGAAGAAGCAGAGAGTATTTTGAACATATAGTCAAACAAGCAAACACATTTAATCTAAATCATAAGTAAAGGCTGCAGGACTGCTAGCAAAAGTGAAATGGGCATTGAACTGTATATTTTGGTATTACAGAAATAAGGGCAACTCTGAGTTTGTGCAGGAATAATTATTCCCTCTCTTTTTCTGGGTTGGTGATCCCTCAATATGATTGAATAATATTCTCAAGATTATCCATTACAGCAGAAGTGATACTATGCTGTATAAAATATAATGTTGCACTGATAATAATTCAGTTTTGTTCCCAGACTACTTGCCCGAAGTTATTACTGCAGAATAGATGGTACAAGAGAGCTATTTTTATGGATATCCAACATGGACATTCAAAATCAGCTTAGGGATTCTGAAGCTGTGCTTACAATATAGACACTTAACTTCTATTCTTTTCATTAGATTTCTTGACCTTGAGTATATATTTGTTATAATATGGTGGGTTAGGTCTGAGAAACTGGAGTTCACTTCACATAGGACATTTTGCTCTCTCTTTGAGGAAGATGGGTGGTTCAGAAATGTGAAAAATAAATAATAAAAATAATACAGTTGGCATCCCCAAGAAGGGTATGGTATACCAGTTACTGATATGGACTATATGGATATCTATTTCAAAATGCAGTGAGTAAATTCTATAGAGTTTACATATTACCCCCAATTAACTGATTATACTGAAATCTGTTTTTGTTTCTGGTACATTTTAAAGTCAATTCAACATGCGGGTTTAAACCCATAGCTTTAAAAGTTTGTAACCAAAGTAATATTTCTGATTACAAAGAACTGTATGATAGAAATTATATAAGTTTCATCAACTTCTAAAATGATCTGGATAAAAATGGCTACTTCATTGCAGGATCTCAAATATATCTCAGCTCTCAAATGTAGATAAAACCCTACCGGCTCACAGAGTTATCTTAGCTAGGCAGCCTTTTCAAATATGACACACTATAAAAAAGGAGAACAGGAATTTTGGATTTTCCTATCAATTATAACTATTTGGAAAGAAGATGGAGCAGGCATGTACATAGGTTACCTGGTTCCATTTTTGTTATAATTATTTGTAATTTTACATCAGTAAGTATTAACTTCTGGAATGTTATTCAAATCTACATCAGTCAAAATGAAAGAGAAATTAATGTTCCATTTGGTATAATCAAACCTCCAATGTGGGCATTTGAATTGAATTGAATACTTTATTTTAGTGTCAATTTTGTTGTGATTGCTCTATACTCTGCTTTTATGATACCTGAGGAAAATATGTTAATTTAAAATTTGCTGAGGCAGATCTCTGGCTAATAAACACATGAAAGTGTAATTAATACTAAGAGCAATTAGAAAATAAAATATTGTTCTTTTTAACTATGTGTGAAGGTCAGCAGCTGCTGCAGTATGTTTAATGAACATTAATAAGCTTTGTGGCTTGGCAAAGGCACTCTTGTATTCCATAACATCAAAAATATTATGTATCTACAATTATATAGCTAAATTTGTTGAACAGAGTTCACCAGATAACTGATAATATTCTTTTTTTTCCCAATTTTTTTTATTTTCCATAATAATTCCAACAATTTGACCAGTGTACAGTACAATCACTTATCCGACCATCAATCCTATACACAAATTATGCTCAATCGGGCCTGCTCAGCCGCCACTCCCTTCCCCAATCCTTTCTACCCTTCTCTACCATCTTCTACTTTCCCCAACCTTCCTCCTCCTCACTTTCCTACTTCCTCTCCTCCTTCCCACTTCCATCCTTTCTAACCCTCTCTCTTCCCCTCCTTCTTCTCCTCATACCCTCTCTTCCCCCTCCCTTCTTTCCTACCTACCTACCTACCTACATTCTTCCTTCCTTCTGCTCCTCTCTCCCTACCCTTTCCCTTCTGGAGTGTTTGCTGAGCAGCCCCGACCTTTAATTCTACAATTCCCCCTTCCCCCCCAATTTCCCCTCCCACCTCTCCCCCTCCCCCCGACTTCCCAGAACAGAATACAGGGTGTAGTATCTAACAAACATAATCTAAAATAAAACATAAAACATAATCTTCAATCATTTCACACCTTCACACTATCAATTCCCTTCTTTCTTAAACATACTAATACAAAACAAATCCTAACTTCACTCAAAAACTAATTGGTATTTTTTAATCTGATACTTATATTGAATATAATCAATCCACTTTCTCCATTCCAAAATATATTTTTCTTGTGTATAGTCTTTCAAGTAGGCAGAAATTTTTGCCATTTCTGCTAAATTTGATACTTTACTAATCCATTCTCCAATTGTAGGTAAGTCTTCTTTCTTCCAATATTGTGCAATCAATAGTCTTGCAGCAGTTATTAAATTCAAAATCAGTTTTATCTCTATAACAGTGCAATCTGGAATTATTCCTAATAAAAAAAACTGTGGAACAAACCTGATCTTCTTTTTCAAAATGTTCTGCATCATCCACCATATTTTAATCCAAAAAGCTTTAACTTTTTTGCAGGTCCACCATATATAATGCATCTTCACAATCACATCTCCAACATTTTGCTTTCACATTTTGATGTCGCATCATGACAATTTTTTTGGATCTCAATGCCATCTATAAAACATTTTGTAAAAATTTTCTCTTAAATTTTGTGCTTGTGTAAATTTAACATTCCTCACCCAAATTTTTTCCCATGTCTCTAACATTATGGGTTATTGAAAATTTTGTGCCCATTTTACCAGACAATCTTTAACCAGCTCCGTTTCTGAATCAATTTCTACCAATACATTATATAATCTCTTTATATGCTGTTGACCTTGATCTTTTATTTGTTTTACCAAATTATCATCACTTTGCCTAATACCAATTTTCTGATCTATTTTTCATCTGGTTTGCAATTGTCCATACTGAAACCACGTATAATTCCTCCCTTCATCCCTCAATTTCTCCCTAGATTTTAATTGTATTTCCCCCTTTTCCATAATCAAAAGCTCTTTATAGGTAATAACCTCCATTTTTTGGAGTATATTTATATTCTCTATCATATGTCTAGGGATTGCCCATATTGGTATCTTACCATCTAACTTATATTGATATTTTTTCCAAACCCTCAACAAAGCAGTTCTAACCATATTATTCTTAAATGTCTTATCAATTTTCTTATCATATAATATATATGCGTGCCAACCATATAGCAAACCATAATCTTCTATATTCAAAACCCTTTCCTCTGTTAAATTAATCCAATCAGAAATTAAAGATAAGGCGACTGCTTCATAATACAATTTCAAATTAGGCATTTTTAAACTCCCTCTTTCCCTAACATCTTGCATTATTTTTAACTTTATTCTGAACTGATAATATTCTTGATGTTTTTATATCTGCTTGTTGCATCAATATATTCATTAAGATTTTTATTTATTTATTTATTTTTATTTATTTATTTTATTTATTTATTTTTAGTATTTATATACCGCCCTATCTCTCTAGGGACTCAGGACGGTTTACAGGCAGATAAAAATACATATAAATACACAATAAAACATCCATTAAAAAACTTATTCCAAATAGCCAAATAATTAAAAATAACAGTATACATAATAAAACCCATTAAAACCAATTTAAATTTAAAATCTAAAATCTAGTCCAGTCCTGCGCAGATGAATAGATGAGTTTTAAGCTCGCGGCGAAAGGTTCGGAGGTCCGGAAGTTGACGAAGTCCTGGGAGAAGCTCGTTCCAAAGGGTGGGAGCCCCCACAGATGATTGGCACAAGTTTATCCTAGTATAGTAAGATACTTTACGTGTCCTAAAGCATTGTGCATTGATTATATTTATGAACTACTTTCAGAATATTTTATGAAGAGTCACTATTGAAATTAATGGCAAATATTCAAAGTATTTTTAAAGCATGCTGTGAGATTGACTTTCACCCTTACTTATTTCAGAGCTGAATATTAATGGCATTAGCAGTGAAAGATTTTGATATACCAGCTATATACCTTTTTTTCCTTATAAAGAAATCAATAGCCCACTAAAATGAATGGTCTTCCTTTTAATAGAATGCATTGGAGACAGGTTCTTCAGACATTAGTTGTTCTGCATAAGATACAAGATTTAGATAGTTAGACAATAGTTGTCCTAGAGTCCTGGACAAAGACATACTCTGATTATTCATGCCAGTAAAAGAGGATGAAGAAACATTTTAAGGGTATAAAGGTAAATGTGAACATTGAAGCTCCTATTGCTAAAATCTCAGGTTTTGCATTAGAACAAGATCATGAAAATCTTTTCAGGCCAAGAAACACATTATGAAAATTAGGTAAATAAATTAGGTATGAATAGCACAAAGAGATGCTTAAGTATGTTAGGATTAGTTGTTTGCTAATCATATCTTGAATATTTCGATTTTAGGTTCTGTTAACTAGAAGAGAAGGCCTTCTTCATCCCCATATAATTTTCCTCAGGAATGGGATGCAGGTTCACCTGGAACTTTAACTCAGAAGCAATGTCAATTATGGTCCCTTAACTTTGTTTTATGTACCTTAAATGGCTAGATTGAACAAAGGATTGAATTTCACAGAAGTCCTAATTTAGCTTCATTCAGCATAGGGACATTACACTACTACTCAGCATTTCTTAGGTTCTTCTAGAAAAGGAGGCCTATTTGAGTGCCTTTTGTCTAGAGACTCCAAAAACCTGGGACAGTCCTAAAGGCTTTAGATTAAGGATACCACAAAACCAAAGAAGAGCACCCTCCCCACCCCCAACAATATATGAGCTTCTAGAAGGCTTTGATGTAATCCTAAAATGGCCCTGAAGTGATTATGGTTAATTTTAACGTAATAGGAAGAGGAAATGATCAAATAATGATTACACGATTAGTAACTAAATATTTCATATATTTCAGTTACAGTTAAATTGAAAAGAATTTCTGTCTTAGTTTTGCCTATTGATCTTTCAAAAGAAATTTGAATACTTGGGAATACCTGTCAAATGTCAAATCTTTCCTTTGGCCCAGAAAAAACTCAATCCATTGACTAGGAATGGTAGTCAGAATCCAATCATTTGTAGAATACTTGCTGTATCGGGAGCTTCAGTGAAAAAAATAAGATAGCCAGAGATGAATATGTTCAAGAAATTCCTTGTTAACAACTGTCTATTCAGGGCAGGCCTGAACTTGGTGTTTCAAACTAGTCTTGTTCTCTTGCTTGTTTTAACCCAGGCTTGTTACAGCAGGTTTTCAGAAGACAGTTGTTTTAGGATTCATTATAAAGGAAAGTTTGTGTTTCTGATCTT